>NW_025725270.1:0-36784 GCF_021461395.2 Schistocerca americana | reverse complement strand
CAATTTGAGTGTTCCATCGTCATTAGGAGGCCCTGAATGTTACAAGTGACTATCATTTTTGCGTCGGATTCGAAAATCTAGACTCACAGGAGAAGGATCATATGGTGCCCGAGACAGCAATATCCCTTTGGAGACAAGTCGACTGGAGGCCGATGTACTGAATCTCGACGCAATTTGAGTGTTCCATCGTCATTACAAGGCCCTGAACGTTACAATTAACTATCATTTTTGCGTCGGATTCGAAAATCTAGACTCACAGGAGAACAACCATAAGGTGCCCGAGGCAGCGACAGACCCTTGGAGACAAGTCCGCTGGAGGCCCATGTATTGTATCTCGACGCAATTTGAGTGTTCTATCGTCATTACAAGACCCTGAACGTTACAATTAACTATCATTTTTGCGTCGGATTCGAAAATCTAGACTCACAGGAGAACGACCATCAGGTGCCCGAGGCAGCAATAGACCCTTGGAGACAAGTCGGCTGGAGGCCGATGTATTGAATCTCGACGCAATTTCAGTGTTCCATCGGCATTAGGAGGCCCTGTACGTTACAATTAACTATCATTTTTGCGTCGGATTCCATAATCTAAACTCACAGGAGAACGACCATAAGGTGCCCGAGGCAGCAATAGACCCTTGGAGACAAGTCGTTTGGAGGCCGATGTATTGAATCTCGACGCAATTTGAGAGTTCTATCGTCATTAGGAGGCCCTGAACGTTACAATTAACAATCATTTTTGCGTCGGATTCGAATATCTAGACTTACAAGAGAACGACCATAAGGTGCCCGAGGCGGCAATAGGACCCTTGGAGACAAGTCGGCTGGAGGCCGATGTATTGAATCTCGACGCAATTTGAGTGTTCCATCGTCATTAGAAGCCCTGAACGTTACAATTAACTATCATTTTTGCGTCGGATTCCAAAATCTAGACTCACAGGAGAACGACCATAAGGTGCCCGAGGCAGCAATAGACCCTTGGAGACAAGTCGGCTGGAGGCCGATGTATTGAATCTCGACGCAATTTGAGTGTTCCATCGGCATTAGGAGGCCCTGAACGTTACAATTAACTATCATTTTTGCGTCGGATTAGATAATCTAAACTCACAGGAGAACGACCACAAGGTGCCCGAGGCAGCAATTAACCCTTGGAGACAAGTCGGCTGGAGGCCGATGTATTGAATCTCGACGCAATTTGAGTGTTCCATCGGCATTAGGAGTCCCTGAACGTTACAATTAACTATCATTTTTGCGTCGGATTCGATAATCTAAAGTCACAGGAGAACGACCATAAGGTACCCGAGGCAACAACAGAATCTTGGAGACTAGTCCGCTGGAGGCCGATGTATCGAATCTCGACGCAATTTGAGTGTTCCATCGTCATTACATGGCAATGAACGTTACAATTAACTATCATCTTTCATCGGATTCGAAAATCTAGACTTACAAGAGAACGACCATAAGGTGCCCGAGGCAGCATTAGACCCTTGGAGAGAAGTCGGCTGGAGGACGATGTATTGGATCGCGACGCAATTTGAGTGTTCCATCGACATTAGGAGGCCCTGAATGTTACAAGTAACTATCATTTTTTGCGTCGGATTCGAAAATCTAGGCTCACAGGAGAAGGATCATATGGTGCCCGAGACAGCAATATCCCCTTGGAGACAACTCGGCTGGAGGCCGATGTATTGAATCTCGACGCAATTTGAGTGCTTCCTTCGGCATTAGGAGGCCCTGAACGTTACAATTAACTATCATGTTTGCGTCGGATTCGATAATCTAAACTCACAGGAGAACGACCATAAGGCGCCCGAGGCAGCAACAGACCCTTGGAGACAAGTCCGCTGGAGGCCGATGTATTGAATCTCGACGCAATTTGAGTGTTCCATCGTCATTAGAAGGCCCTGAACGTTACAATTAACTATCATTTTTGCGTCGGATTCGAAAATCTAGACTCACAGGAGAAGGATCATATTGTGCCCGAGACAGCTATATCCCCTTGGAGACAAGTCGGCTGGAGGTCGATGTATTGAATCTCGACGCAATTTGAGTGTTCCATCGTCATTAGGAGGCCCTGAACGTTACTATTCACTATCACTTTTGCGTCGGATTCGAAAATCTAGACTCACAGGAGAAGGATCATATGGTGCCGAGACAGCATTATCCCCTTGGAGACAAGTCGGCTGGAGGCCGATGTATTGAATCTCGACGCAATTTGAGTGTTCCATCGGCATTAGGAGGCCCTGAACGTTACTATTCACTATCACTTTGCGTCTGATTCGAAATCTAGACTCACAGGAGAACGACCGTAAGGTGCCCGAGGCAGCAACAGACCCTTGGAGACAAGTCCGCTGGAGGCCGATGTATTGAATCTCGACGCAATTTGAGTGTTCCATCGTCATTACAAGGCCCTGAACGTTACAATTAACTATCATTTTTGCGTCGGATTCGAAATCTAGACTCACAGGAGAACGACCATAAGGTGCCCGAGGCAGCAACAGACACTTGGAGACAAGTCCGCTGGAGGCCCATGTATTGAATCTCGACGCAATTTGAGTGTTCTATCGTCATTACAAGACCCTGAACGTTACAATTACTATCATTTTTGCGTCGGATTAGATAATCTAAAACTCACAGGAGAACGACCATAAGGTCCCGAGGCAGCAATAGACCCTTGGAGACAAGACGGCTGGAGGCCGATGTATTGAATCTCGACGCAATTTGAGTGTTCCATCGGCATTAGGGGTCCCTGAACGTTACAATTAACTATCATTTTTGCGTCGGATTCGATAATCTAAACTCACAGGAGAACGATCATAAGGTGCCCGAGGCAGCAACAGACCATTGGAGACAAGTCCGCTGGAGGCCGATGTATTGAATCTCGACGCAATTTGAGTGTTCCATCGTCATTACAAGGCCCTGAAGGTTACAATCAACTATCATTTTTGCGTCGGATTCGAAAATCTAGACTCACAGGAGAACGACCATAAGGTGCCCGAGGCAGCAATAAACACTTGGAGACAAGTCGGCTGGAGGCCGATATATTGAATCACGACGCAATTTGAGTGTTCCATCGGCATTAGGAGGCCCTGAACGTTACAATTAACTATCATTTTTGCTTCGGATTCGTTAATCTAAACTGACAGGAGAACGACCATAAGGTGCCCGAGGCAGCAATAGACCCTTGGAGACATGTCGGCTGGAGGCCGATGTATTGAATCTCGACGCAATTGGAGTGTTCCATCGTCATTAGAAGGCCCTGAACGTTACAATTAACTATCATTTTTGCGTCGGATTCGAAAATCTAGACTCACAGGAGAACGACCATAAGGTGCCCGAGACAGCAATATCCCCTTGGAGACAAGTCCGCTGGAAGCCGATGTATTCAATCTCGACGCAATTTGAGAGTTCCATCGTCATTAGGAGGCCGTGAACTTTACAATTAACTATCACTTTTGCGTCGGATTCGAAAATCTAGACTCACAGGAGAACGATCATGTGGTGCCCGAGACAGCATTATCCCCTTGGAGACAAGTCGGCTGGAGGCCGATGTATTGAATCTCGACGCAATTTGAGTGTTCCATCGTCATTACAAGGCCCTGAACGTTACAATTAACTATCATTTTTGCGTCGGATTCGAAAATCTAGACTTACAAGAGAACGACCATAAGGTGCCCGAGGCAACATTAGACCCTTGGAGAGAAGTCGGCTGGAGGACGATGTATTGGATCGCGACGCAATTTGTGTGTTCCATCGTCATTAGGAGGCCCTGAATGTTACAAGTAACTATCATTTTGCGTCGGATTCGAAAATCTAGACTCACAAGGAGAAGGATCATATGGTGCCCGAGACAGCAATCTCCCTTTGGAGACAAGTCGGCTGGAGGCCGATGTATTGAATCTCGACGCAATTTGAGTGTTCCATTGGCATTAGGAGGCCCTGAACGTTACAATTAACTACCAGTATTGCGTTGGATTCGATAATCTAAACTCACAGGAGAACGACCATAAGGTGCCCGAGCAGCAATAAACCCTTGGAGACAAGTCGGGCTGGAGGCCGATGTATTGAATCTCGACGCATTTTGAGTTTTCCATCGTCATTAGGAGGCCCTGAACGTTACAATTAACTATCATTTTTGCGTCGGATTCGATAATCTAAACTCACAGGAGAACTACCATAAGGTGCCCGAGGCAGGAATAGACCCTTGGAGACAAGTCGGCTGGAGGCCGATGTATTGAATCTCGACGCAATTTGAGTGTTCCATCGGCATTAGGAGGCCCTGAACGTTACAATTATGTATCATTTTTGCGTCGGATTCGATAATCTAAAACTCACAGGAGAACGACCATAAGGTGCCCGAGGCAGCAATAGACCCTTGGAGACAAGTCGGCTGGAGGCCGATGTATTGAATCTCAACGGAATTTGAGTGTTCCATCGTCATTAGAAGACCCTGAACGTTACAATTAACTATCATTTTTGCGTCGGATTCGAAAATCTAGACTCACAGGAGGACGCCCATAAGGTGCCCGAGACAGCAATATCCCCTTGGTGACAAGTCCGCTGGAGGCCGATGTATTGAATCTCGACGCAATTTGAGTGTTCCATCGTCATTAGGAGGCCCTGAACCTTACAATTAACTATCAGTTTCGCGTCGGATTCGAAAATCTAGACTCACAGGAGACGGACCACATGGAGCCCGAGGCAGCAATATTCCCTAGTAGACAAGTCGGCTGGAGGAAGATGTATTGGCTCTCGACGCAATTTGTGTGTTCCATCGTCATTAAGAGGCCCTGAGCATTACATTTAAGTATCAGTTTTGCGTCGGATTCTAAAATCTAGACTCACAGGAGAGAACGACCATACGGTGCCCGAGGCAGCAATAGACCCTTGGAGACAAAACGGCTGGAGGACGATGTATTGAATCTCGACGAAATATGAGTGTCCCATCGTCATTAGGAGGCCCTGAATGTTACAATTAACTATCAGTTTTCGTCGGATTCGAAAATCTAGACTCACAGCGGACGGACCACTTGGTGCCCGAGGCAGCAATATCCCCTTGGAGACAAATCGGCTGGAGGACGATGTATTGAATCTCGACGCAATTTGAGTGTTCCATCGTCATTAGGAGGCCCTGAACCTTACAATTAACTATCAGTTTCGCGTCGGATTCGATAATCTAAACTCACAGGAGAACGATCATAAGGTGCCCGAGGCAGCAACAGACCCTTGGAGACAAGTCCGCTGGAGGCCGATGTATTGAACTCGACGCAATTTGAGTGTTCCATCGGCATTAGGAGGCCCTGAACGTTACAATTAACTATTATTTTTGCGTCGGATTAGATAATCTAAACTCACAGGAGAACGACCATAAGGTGCCCGAGGCAGCAATAGACAATTGGAGACAAGTCGGCTGGAGGCCGATGTATTGAATCTCGACGCAATTTGAGTGTTCCATCGGCATTAGGGGTCCCTGAACGTTACAATTAACTATCATTTTTGCTTCGGATTCGATAATCTAAACTCACAGGAGAACGATCATAGGTGCCCGAGCAGCAACAGACCCTTGGAGACAAGTCCGCTGGAGGCCGATGTATTGAATCTCGACGCAATTTGAGTGTTCCATCGTCATTAGGAGGCCCTGAACGTTACTATTCACTATCACTTTTGCGTCGGATTCGAAAATCTAGACTCACAGGAGAAGGATCATGTGGTACCCGAGACAGCATTATCCCCTTGGAGACAAGTCGGCTGGAGGCCGATGTATTGAATCTCGACGCAATTTGAGTGTTCCATCGTCATTACAAGGCCCTGAACGTTACAATTAACTATCATTTTTGCGTCGGATTCGAAAATCTAGACTTACAAGAGAACGACCATAAGGTGCCCGAGGCAGCATTACACCCTTGGAGAGAAGTCGGCTGGAGGACGATGTATTGGATCGCGACGCGATTTGAGTGTTCCATCGTCATTACAAGGCCCTGAACGTTACAATTAACTATCATTTTTGCGTTGGATTCGAAAATCTAGACTCACAGGAGAACGACCATAAGGTGCCCGAGGCAGCAATAGACCCTTGGAGACAAGTCCGCTGGAGGCCGATGTATTGAATCTCGACGCAATTTGAGTGTTCCATCGTCATTAGGAGGCCTGAATGTTACAAGTAACTATCATTTTACGTCGGATTCGAAAATCTAGACTCACAGGAGAAGGATCATATGGTGCCCGAGACAGCAATATCCCTTTGGAGACAAGTCGGCTGGAGGCCGATGTATTGAATCTCGACGCAATTTGAGTGTTCCATCGGCATTAGGAGGCCCTGAACGTTACAATTAACTATCAGTTTTGCGTCGGATTCGATAATCTAAACTCACAGGAGAACGACCATAAGGTGCCCGAGGCAGCAATAAACAATGGAGACAAGTCGGCTGGAGGCCGATGTATTGAATCTCGACGCAATTTGAGTGTTCCATCGTCATTAGAAGGCCCTGAACGTTACAATTAACTATCAATTTTTGCGTCGGATTCGAAAATCTAGACTCACAGGAGAGGGATCATATTGTGCCCGAGACAGCAATATCCCCTTGGAGACAAGTTGGCTGGAGGTCGATGTATTGAATCTCGACGCAATTTGAATGTTCCATCGTCATTAGGAGGCCCTGAACGTTACTATTCACTATCACTTTTGCGTCGGATTCGAAAATCTAGACTCACAGGAGAAGGATCATATGGTGCCCGAGACAGCAATATCCCCTTGGAAACAAGTCCGCTGGAGGCCGATGTATTGAATCTCGACGCAATTTGAGTGTTCCATCGTCATTACAAGGCCCTGAACGTTACAATTAACTATCATTTTTGCGTCGGATTCGATAATCTAAACTCACAGGAGAACGACCATAAGGTGCCCGAGGCAGCAACAGACCCATGGAGACAAGTCCGCTGGAGGCCGATGTATTGAATCTCGACGCAATTTGAGTGTTCCATCGGCATTAGGAGACCCTGAACGTTACATTTAAGTATCAGTTTTTCGTCGGATTCGAAAATCTAGACTCACAGCAGACGGACCACTTGGTGCCCGAGGCAGCAATATCCCCTTTTAGACAAATCGGCTGGAGGACGATGTATTGAATCTCGACGCAATTTGAGTGTTCCATTGGCATTAGGAGTCCCTGAACGTTACAATTAACTATCATTTTTGCGTCGGATTCGATAATCTAAACTCACAGGAGAACGATCATAAGGTGCCCGAGGCAGCAACAGACCCTTGGAGACAAGTCCGCTGGAGGCCGATGTATTGAATCTCGACGCAATTTGAGTGTTCCATCGTCATTAGGAGGCCCTGAACGTTACTATTCACTATCACTTTTGCGTCGGATTCGAAAATCTAGACTCACAGGAGAAGGATCATGTGGTACCCGAGACAGCATTATCCCCTTGGAGACAAGTCGGCTGGAGGCCGATGTATTGAATCTCGACGCAATTTGAGTGTTCCATCGTCATTACAAGGCCCTGAACGTTACAATTAACTATCATTTTTGCGTCGGATTCGAAAATCTAGACTTACAAGAGAACGACCATAAGGTGCCCGAGGCAGCATTAGACCCTTGGAGAGAAGTCGGCTGGAGGACGATGTATTGGATCGCGACGCGATTTGAGTGTTCCATCGTCATTACAAGGCCCTGAACGTTACAATTAACTATCATTTTTGCGTTGGATTTGAAAATCTAGACTCACAGGAGAACGACCATAAGGTGCCCGAGGCAGCAATAGACCCTTGGAGACAAGTCCGCTGGAGGCCGATGTATTGAATCTCGACGCAATTTGAGTGTTCCATCGTCATTAGGAGGCCCTGAATGTTACACGTAACTATCATTTTTACGTCGGATTCGAAAATCTAGACTCACAGGAGAAGGATCATATGGTGCCCGAGACAGCAATATCCCTTTGGAGACAAGTCGGCTGGAGGCCGATGTATTGAATCTCGACGCAATTTGAGTGTTCCATCGGCATTAGGAGGCCCTGAACGTTACAATTAACTATCAGTTTTGCGTCGGATTCGATAATCTAAACTCACAGGAGAACGACCATAAGGTGCCCGAGGCAGCAATAAACCAATGGAGACAAGTCGGCTGGAGGCCGATGTATTGAATCTCGACGCAATTTGAGTGTTCCATCGTCATTAGAAGGCCCTGAACGTTACAATTTACTATCATTTTTGCGTCGGATTCGAAAATCTAGACTCACAGGAGAAGGATCATATTGTGCCCGAGACAGCAATATCCTTTTGGAGACAAGTTGGCTGGAGGTCGATGTATTGAATCTCGACGCAATTTGAATGTTCCATCGTCATTAGGAGGCCCTGAACGTTACTATTCACTATCACTTTTGCGTCGGATTCGAAAATCTAGACTCACAGGAGAAGGATCATATGGTGCCCGAGACAGCAATATCCCCTTGGAAACAAGTCCGCTGGAGGCCGATGTATTGAATCTCGACGCAATTTGAGTGTTCCATCGTCATTACAAGGCCCTGAACGTTACAATTAACTATCATTTTTGCGTCGGATTCGAAAATCTAGACTCACAGGAGAACGACCATAAGGTGCCCGAGGCAGCATTAGACCCTTGGAGACAAGTCTGCTGGAGGCCGATGTATTGAATCTCGACGCAATTTGAGTGTTCCATCGGCATTAGGAGGCCCTGAACGTTACAATTAACTGTCATTTTTGCGTCGGATTCGGAAATCTAGACTCACAGGAGAACGACCATAACGTGCCCGAGGCAGCAATAGACCCTTGGAGACAAGTCGGCTGGAGGCCGATGTATTGAATCTCGACGCAATTTGAGTGTTCCATCGTCATTAGAAGGCCCTGAACGTTACAATTAACTATCAGTTTCGCGTCGGATTCGAAAATCTAGACTCACAGGAGACGGACCACATGGAGCCCGAGGCAGCAGTATCCCCTTGTAGACAAGTCGGCTGGAGGAAGATGTATTGAATCTCGACGCAATTTGAGTGTTCCATCGTCATTACAAGGCCCTGAACGTTACAATTAACTATCATTTTTGCGTCGGATTCGAAAATCTAGACTTACAAGAGAACGACCATAAGGTGCCCGAGGCAGCATTAGACCCTTGGAGAGAAGTCGGCTGGAGGACGATGTATTGGATCGCGACGCAATTTGAGTGTTCCATCGTCATTAGGAGGCCCTGAATGTAACAAGTAACTATCATTTTTGCGTCGGATTCGAAAATCTAGACTCACAGTAGAAGGATCATATGGTGCCCGAGACAGCAATATCCCTTTGGAGACAAGTCGGCTGGAGGCTGATGTATTGAATCTCGACGCAATTTGAGTGTTCCATCGGCATTATTAGGCCCTGAACGTTACAATTAACTATCAGTTTTGCGTCGGATTCGATAATCTAAACTCACAGGAGAACGACCATAAGGTGCCCGAGGCAGCAATAAACCCATGGAGACAAGTCGGCTGGAGGCCGATGTATTGAATCTCGACGCAATTTGAGTGTTCCATCGGCATTAGGAGGCCCTGAACGTTACAATTAACTATCATTTTTGCGTCGGTTTCGATAATCTAAACTCACAGGAGAACGACCATAAGGTGCCCGAGGCAGCAACAGACCCATGGAGACAAGTCCGCTGGAGGCCGATGTATTGAATCTCGACGCAATTTGAGTGTTCCATCGGCATTAGGAGGCCCTGAACGTTACATTTAAGTATCAGTTTTTCGTCGGATTCGAAAATCTAGACTCACAGCAGACGGACCACTTGGTGCCCGAGGCAGCAATATCCCCTTTTAGACAAATCGGCTGGAGGACGATGTATTGAATCTCGACGCAATTTGAGTGTTCCATTGGCATTAGGAGTCCCTGAACGTTACAATTAACTATCATTTTTGCGTCGGATTCGATACTCTAAACTCACAGGAGAACGACCATAAGGTGCCCGAGGCAGCAACAGACCCTTGGAGACAAGTCCGCTGGAGGCCGATGTATTGAATCTCGACGCAATTTGAGTGTTCCATCGTCATTACAAGGCCCTGAACGTTACAATTAACTATCATTTTTGCGTCGGATTCGAAAATCTAAACTCACAGGAGAACGACCATAAGGTGCCCGAGGCAGCAACAGACCATCGGAGACAAGTCCGCTGGAGGCCGGTGTATTGAATCTCGACGCAATTTGAGTGTTCCATCGTCATTAGGAGGCCCTGAACGTTACTATTCACTATCACTTTTGCGTCGGATTCGAAAATCTAGACTCACAGGAGAAGGATCATGTGGTACCCGAGACAGCATTATCCCCTTGGAGACAAGTCGGCTGGAGGCCGATGTATTGAATCTCGACGCAATTTGAGTGTTCCATCGTCATTACAAGGCCCTGAACGTTACAATTAACTATCATTTTTGCGTCGGATTCGAAAATCTAGACTTACAAGAGAACGACCATAAGGTGCCCGAATCAGCAATATCCCCTTGGAGACAAGTTGGCTGGAGGTCGATGTATTGAATCTCGACGCAATTTGAGTGTTCCATCGTCATTAGGAGGCCCTGAACGTTACTATTCACTATCACTTTTGCGTCGGATTCGAAAATATAGACTCACAGGAGAAGGATCATATGGAGCCCGAGGCAGCAAAATCCCCTTGTAGACAAGTCGGCTGGAGGAAGATGTATTGAATCTCGACGCAATTTGAGTGTTCCATCGTCATTACAAGGCCCTGAACGTTACAATTAACTATCATTTTTGCGTCGGATTTGAAAATCTAGACTTACAAGAGAACGACCATAAGGTGCCCGAGGCAGCATTAGACCCTTGGAGAGAAGTCGGCTGGAGGACGATGTATTGGATCGCGACGCAATTTGAGTGTTCCATCGTCATTAGGAGGCCCTGAATGTAACAAGTAACTATCATTTTTGCGTCGGATTCGAAAATCTAGACTCACAGTAGAAGGATCATATGGTGCCCGAGACAGCAATATCCCTTTGGAGACAAGTCGGCTGGAGGCCGATGTATTGAATCTCGACACAATTTGAGTGTTCCATCGGCATTAGGAGGCCCTGAACGTTACAATTAACTATCATTTTTGCGTCGGATTCGATAATCTAAACTCACAGGAGAACGACCATAAGGTGCCCGAGGCAGCAACAGACCCATGGAGACAAGTCCGCTGGAGGCCGATGTATTGAATCTCGACGCAATTTGAGTGTTCCATCGGCATTAGGAGGCCCTGAACGTTACATTTAAGTATCAGTTTTTCGTCGGATTCGAAAATCTAGACTCACAGCAGACGGACCACTTGGTGCCCGAGGCAGCAATATCCCCTTTTAGACAAATCGGCTGGAGGACGATGTATTGAATCTCGACGCAATTTGAGTGTTCCATCGGCATTAGGAGGCCCTGAACGTTACAATTAACTATCATTTTTGCGTCGGATTCGATAATCTAAACTCACAGGAGAACGACCATAAGGTGCCCGAGGCAGCAACAGACCCATGGAGACAAGTCCGCTGGAGGCCGAAGTATTGAATCTCGACGCAATTTGAGTGTTCCATCGGCATTAGGAGGCCCTGAACGTTACATTTAAGTATCAGTTTTTCGTCGGATTCGAAAATCTAGACTCACAGCAGACGGACCACTTGGTGCCCGAGGCAGCAATATCCCCTTTTAGGCAAATCGGCTGGAGGACGATGTATTGAATCTCGACGCAATTTGAGTGTTCCATTGGCATTAGGAGTCCCTGAACGTTACAATTAACTATCATTTTTGCGTCGGATTCGATACTCTAAACTCACAGCAGAACGACCATAAGGTGCCCGAGGCAGCAACAGACCCTTGGAGACAAGTCCGCTGGAGGCCGATGTATTGAATCTCGACGCAATTTGAGTGTTCCATCGTCATTACAAGGCCCTGAACGTTACAATTAACTATCATTTTTGCGTCGGATTCGAAAATCTAAACTCACAGGAGAACGACCATAAGGTGCCCGAGGCAGCAACAGACCATCGGAGACAAGTCCGCTGGAGGCCGATGTATTGAATCTCGACGCAATTTGAGTGTTCCATCGTCATTAGGAGGCCCTGAACGTTACTATTCACTATCACTTTTGCGTCGGATTCGAAAATCTAGACTCACAGGAGAAGGATCATGTGGTACCCGAGACAGCATTATCCCCTTGGAGACAAGTCGGCTGGAGGCCGATGTATTGAATCTCGACGCAATTTGAGTGTTCCATCGTCATTACAAGGCCCTGAACGTTACAATTAACTATCATTTTTGCGTCGGATTCGAAAATCTAGACTTACAAGAGAACGACCATAAGGTGCCCGAATCAGCAATATCCCCTTGGAGACAAGTTGGCTGGAGGTCGATGTATTGAATCTCGACGCAATTTGAGTGTTCCATCGTCATTAGGAGGCCCTGAACGTTACTATTCACTATCACTTTTGCGTCGGATTCGAAAATATAGACTCACAGGAGAAGGATCATATGGAGCCCGAGGCAGCAATATCCCCTTGTAGACAAGTCGGCTGGAGGAAGATGTATTGAATCTCGACGCAATTTGAGTGTTCCATCGTCATTACAAGGCCCTGAACGTTACAATTAACTATCATTTTTGCGTCGGATTCGAAAATCTAGACTTACAAGAGAACGACCATAAGGTGCCCGAGGCAGCATTAGACCCTTGGAGAGAAGTCGGCTGGAGGACGATGTATTGGATCGCGACGCAATTTGAGTGTTCCATCGTCATTAGGAGGCCCTGAATGTAACAAGTAACTATCATTTTTGCGTCGGATTCGAAAATCTAGACTCACAGTACAAGGATCATATGGTGCCCGAGACAGCAATATCCCTTTGGAGACAAGTCGGCTGGAGGCCGATGTATTGAATCTCGACACAATTTGAGTGTTCCATCGGCATTAGGAGGCCCTGAACGTTACAATTAACTATCAGTTTTGCGTCGGATTCGATAATCTAAACTCACAGGAGAACGACCATAAGGTGCCCGAGGCAGCAACAGACCCATGGAGACGAGTCCGCTGGAGGCCGATGTATTGAATCTCGACGCAATTTGAGTGTTCCATCGGCATTAGGAGGCCCTGAACGTTACATTTAAGTATCAGTTTTTCGTCGGATTCGAAAATCTAGACTCACAGCAGACGGACCACTTGGTGCCCGAGGCAGCAATATCCCCTTTTAGACAAATTGGCTGGAGGACGATGTATTGAATCTCGACGCAATTTGAGTGTTCCATCGGCATTAGGAGGCCCTGAACGTTACAATTAACTATCATTTTTGCGTCGGATTCGATAATCTAAACTCACAGGAGAACGACCATTAGGTGCCCGAGGCAGCAACAGACCCATGGAGACAACTCCGCTGGAGGCCGAAGTATTGAATCTCGACGCAATTTGAGTGTTCCATCGGCATTAGGAGGCCCTGAACGTTACATTTAAGTATCAGTTTTTCGTCGGATTCGAAAATCTAGACTCACAGCAGACGGACCACTTGGTGCCCGAGGCAGCAATATCCCCTTTTAGACAAATCGGCTGGAGGACGATGTATTGAATCTCGACGCAATTTGAGTGTTCCATTGGCATTAGGAGTCCCTGAACGTTACAATTAACTATCATTTTTGCGTCGGATTCGATACTCTAAACTCACAGGAGAACGACCATAAGGTGCCCGAGGCAGCAACAGACCATTGGAGATAAGTCCGCTGGAGGCCGATGTATTGAATTTCGACGCAATTTGAGTGTTCCATCGTCATTACAAGGCCCTGAACGTTACAATTAACTATCATTTTTGCGTCGGATTCGAAAATCTAGACTCACAGGAGAACGACCATAAGGTGCCCGAGGCAGCATTAGACCCTTGGAGACAAGTCGGCTGGAGGCCGATGTATTGAATCTCGACGCAATTTGAGTGTTCCATCGGCATTAGGAGGCCCTGAACGTTACAATTAACTGTCATTTTTGCGTCGGATTCGGAAATCTAGACTCACAGGAGAACGACCATAAGGTGCCCGAGGCAGCAATAGACCCTTGGAGACAAGTCGGCTGGAGGCCGTTGTATTGAATCTCGACGCAATTTGAGTGTTCCATCGTCATTAGAAGGCCCTGATCGTTACAATTAACTATCAGTTTCGCGTCGGATTCGAAAATCAAGATCTCAGGAGACGGACCACATGGAGCCCGAGGCAGCAATATCCCCTTGCAGACAAGTCGGCTGGAGGAAGATGTATTGAATCTCGACGCAATTTGAGTGTTCCATCGTCATTACAAGGCCCTGAACGTTACAATTAACTATCATTTTTGCGTCGGATTCGAAAATCTAGACTTACAAGAGAACGACCATAAGGTGCCCGAGGCAGCATTAGACCCTTGGAGAGAAGTCGGCTGGAGGACGATGAATTGGATCGCGACGCAATTTGAGTGTTCCATCGTCATTAGGAGGCCCTGAATGTAACAAGTAACTATCATTTTTGCGTCGGATTCGAAAATCTAGACTCACAGTAGAAGGATCATATGGTGCCCGAGACAGCAATATCCCTTTGGAGACAAGTCGGCTGGAGGCCGATTTATTGAATCTCGACGCAAGCTGAAGGTTCCATCGGCATTAGGAGGCCCTGAACGTTACAATTAACTATCAGTTTTGCGTCGGATTCGATAATCTAAACTCACAGGAGAACGACCATAAGGTGCCCGAGGCAGCAATAAACCCATGGAGACAAGTCGGCTAGAGGCCGATGTATTGAATCTCGACGCAATTTGAGTGTTCCATCGGCATTAGGAGGCCCTGAACGTTACAATTAACTATCTTTTTTGCGTCGGATTCGATAATCTAAACTCACAGGAGAACGACCATAAGGTGCCCGAGGCAGCTACAGACCCATGGAGACAAGTCCGCTGGAGGCCGATGTATTGAATCTCGACGCAATTTGAGTGTTCCATCGGCATTAGGAGGCCCTGAACGTTACATTTAAGTATCAGTTTTTCGTCGGATTCGAAAATCTAGACTCACAGCAGACGGACCACTTGGTGCCCGAGGCAGCAATATCCCCTTTTAGACAAATCGGCTGGAGGACGATGTATTGAATCTCGACGCAATTTGAGTGTTCCATTGGCATTAGGAGTCCCTGAACGTTACAATTAACTATCATTTTTGCGTCGGATTCGATACTCTAAACTCACAGGAGAACGACCATAAGGTGCCCGAGGCAGCAACAGACCATTGGAGATAAGTCCGCTGGAGGCCGATGTATTGAATCTCGACGCAATTTGAGTGTTCCATCGTCATTACAAGGCCCTGAACGTTACAATTAACTATCATTTTTGCGTCGGATTCGAAAATCTAGACTCACAGGAGAACGACCATAAGGTGCCCGAGGCAGCAATAGACCCTTGGAGACAAGTCGGCTGGAGGCCGTTGTATTGAATCTCGACGCAATTTGAGTGTTCCATTGTCATTACAATTAACTATCAGTTTCGCGTCGGATTCGAAAATCAAGACTCACAGGAGACGGACCACATGGAGCCCGAGGCAGCAATATCCCCTTGTAGACAAGTGGCTGGAGGAAGATGTATTGAATCTCGACGCAATTTGAGTGTTCCATCGTCATTACAAGGCCCTGAACGTTACAATTAACTATCATTTTTGCGTCGGATTCGAAAATCTAGACTTACAAGAGAACGACCATAAGGTGCCCGAGGCAGCATTAGACCCTTGGAGAGAAGTCGGCTGGAGGACGATGTATTGGATCGCGACGCAATTTGAGTGTTCCATCGTCATTAGGAGGCCCTGAATGTAACAAGTAACTATCATTTTTGCGTCGGATTCGAAAATCTAGACTCACAGTAGAAGGATCATATGGTGCCCGAGACAGCAATATCCCTTTGGAGACAAGTCGGCTGGAGGCCGATGTATTGAATCTCGACGCAATTTGAGTGTTCCATTGGCATTAGGAGTCCCTGAACGTTA
Source organism: Schistocerca americana (assembly GCF_021461395.2). NCBI lineage: Eukaryota > Metazoa > Arthropoda > Insecta > Orthoptera > Acrididae > Schistocerca > Schistocerca americana. Next base: position 20,788 of record NW_025725270.1, on the reverse strand, counting down.
CAATTAACTATCATTTTTGCGTCGGATTCGATACTCTAAACTCACAGGAGAACGACCATAAGGTGCCCGAGGCAGCAACAGACCCTTGGAGACAAGTCCGCTGGAGGCCGATGTATTGAATCTCGACGCAATTTGAGTGTTCCATCGTCATTACAAGGCCCTGAACGTTACAATTAACTATCATTTTTGCGTCGGATTCGAAAATCTAAACTCACAGGAGAACGACCATAAGGTGCCCGAGGCAGCAACAGACCATTGGAGACAAGTCCGCTGGAGGCCGATGTATTGAATCTCGACGCAATTTGAGTGTTCCATCGTCATTACAAGGCCCCGAACGTTACAATTAACTATCATTTTTGCGTCGGATTCGAAAATCTAAACTCACAGGAGAACGACCATAAGTGCCCGAGGCAGCAACAGACCATTGGAGGCAAATCCGCTGGAGGCCGATGTATTGAATCTCGACGCAATTTGAGTGTTCCATCGTCATTACAAGGCCCTGAACGTTACAATTAACTATCATTTTTGCGTCGGATTCGAAAATCTAGACTCACAGGAGAACGACCATAAGGTGCCCGAGGCAGCATTAGACCCTTGGAGGCAAGTCGGCTGGAGGCCGATGTATTGAATCTCGACGCAATTTGAGTGTTCCATCGTCATTACAAGGCCCTGAACGTTACATTTAACTATCAGTTTCGCGTCGGATTCGAAAATCTAGACTCACAGGAGACGGACCACATGGAGCCCGAGGCAGCAATATCCCCTTGTAGACAAGTCGGCTGGAGGAAGATGTATTGAATCTCGACGCAATTTGAGTGTTCCATCGTCATTACAAGGCCCTGAACGTTACAATTAACTATCATCTTTGCGTCGGATTCGAAAATCTAGACTTACAAGAGAACGACCATAAGGTGCCCGAGGCAGCATTAGACCCTTGGAGAGAAGTCGGCTGGAGGACGATGTATTGGATCGCGACACAATTTGAGTGTTCCATCGTCATTAGGAGGCCCTGAATGTAACAAGTAACCATCATTTTTGCGTCGGATTCGAAAATCTAGACTCACAGTAGAAGGATCATATGGTGCCCGAGACAGCAATATCCCTTTGGATGCAAGTCGGCTGGAGGCCGATGTATTGAATCTCGACGCAATTTGAGTGTTCCATCGGCATTAGGAGGCCCTGAACGTTACAATTAACTATCAGTTTTGCGTTGGATTCGATAATCTAAACTCACAGGAGAACGACCATAAGGTGCCCGAGGCAGCAATAAACCAATGGAGACAAGTCGGCTGGAGGCCGATGTATTGAATCTCGACGATATTTGAGTGTTCCATCGTCATTAGGAGGCCCTGAACGTTACAATTAACTATCATTTTTGCGTCGGATTCGAAAATCTAGACTCACAGGAGAAGGATCATATGGTGCCCGAGACAGCAATATCCCCTTGGAGACAAGTTGGCTGGAGGTCGATGTATTGAATCTCGACGCAATTTGAGTGTTCCATCGTCATTAGGAGGCCCTGAACGTTACTATTCACTATCACTTTAGCGTCGGATTCGAAAATCTAGACTCACAGGAGAAGGATCATATGGTGCCCGAGATAGCAATATCCCCTTGGAAACAAGTCCGCTGGAGGCCGATGTATTGAATCTCGACGCAATTTGAGTGTTCCATCGTCATTACAAGGCCCTGAACGTCACAATTAACTATCATTTTTGCGTCGGATTCGATAATCTAAACTCACAGGAGAACGACCATAAGGTGCCCGAGGCAGCAACAGACCCATGGAGACAAGTCCGCTGGAGGCCGATGTATTGAATCTCGACGCAATTTGAGTGTTCCATCGGCATTAGGAGGCCCTGAACGTTACATTTAAGTATCAGTTTTTCGTCGGATTCGAAAATCTAGACTCACAGCAGACGGACCACTTGGTGCCCGAGGCAGCAATATCCCCTTTTAGACAAATCATCTGGAGGACGATGTATTGAATCTCGACGCAATTTGAGTGTTCCATTGGCATTAGGAGTCCCTGAACGTTACAATTAACTATCATTTTTGCGTCGGATTCGATAATCTAAACTCACAGGAGAACGACCATAAGGTGCCCGAGGCAGCAACAGACCCTTGGAGACAAGTCCGCTGGAGGCCGATGTATTGAATCTCGACGCAATTTGAGTGTTCCATCGTCATTACAAGGGACTGAACGTTACAATTAAATATCATTTTTGCGTTGGATTCGAAAATCTAAACTCACAGGAGAACGACCATAAGGTGCCCGAGGCAGCAACAGACCATTGGAGACAAGTCCGCTGGAGGCCGATGTATTGAATCTCGACGCAATTTGAGTGTTCCATCGTCATTACAAGGCCCTGAACGTTACAATTAACTATCAGTTTCGCGTCGGATTCGAAAATCTAGACTCACAGGAGACGGACCACATGGAGCCCGAGGCAGCAATATCCCCTTGTAGACAAGTCGGCTGGAGGAAGATGTATTGAATCTCGACGCAATTTGAGTGTTCCATCGTCATTACAAGGCCCTGAACGTTACAATTAACTATCATTTTTGCGTCGGATTCGAAAATCTAAACTCACAGGAGAACGACCATAAGGTGCCCGAGGCAGCAACAGACCATCGGAGACAAGTCCGCTGGAGGCCGATGTATTGAATCTCGACGCAATTTGAGTGTTCCATCGTCATTAGGAGGCCCTGAACGTTACTATTCACTATCACTTTTGCGTCGGATTCGAAAATCTAGACTCACAGGAGAAGGATCATGTGGTACCCGAGACAGCATTATCCCCTTGGAGACAAGTCGGCTGGAGGCCGATGTATTGAATCTCGACGCAATTTGAGTGTTCCATCGTCATTACAAGGCCCTGAACGTTACAATTAACTATCATTTTTGCGTCGGATTCGAAAATCTAGACTTACAAGAGAACGACCATAAGGTGCCCGAGGCAGCATTAGACCCTTGGAGAGAAGTCGGCTGGAGGACGATGTATTGGATCGCGACGCAATTTGAGTGTTCCATCGTCATTACAAGGCCCTGAACGTTACAATTAACTATCATTTTTGCGTCGGATTCGAAAATCTAGACTCACAGGAGAAGGATCATATTGTGCCCGAGACAGCAATATCCCCTTGGAGACAAGTTGGCTGGAGGTCGATGTATTGAATCTCGACGCAATTTGAGTGTTCCATCGTCATTAGGAGGCCCTGAACGTTACTATTCACTATCACTTTTGCGTCGGATTCGATAATCTAAACTCACAGGAGAACGACCATAAGGTGCCTGAGGCAGCAATAAACCCATGGAGACAAGTCGGCTGGAGGCCGATGTATTGAATCTCGAAGCAATTTGAGTGTTCCATCGGCATTAGGAGGCCCTGAACGTTACAATTAACTATCATTTTTGCGTCGGATTCGATAATCTAAACTCACAGGAGAACGACCATAAGGTGCCCGAGGCAGCAACAGACCCATGGAGACAAGTCCGCTGGAGGCCGATGTATTGAATCTCGACGCAATTTGAGTGTTCCATCGGCATTAGGAGGCCCTGAACGTTACATTTAAGTATCAGTTTTTCGTCGGATTCGAAAATCTAGACTCACAGCAGACGGACCACTTGGTGCCCGAGGCAGCAATATCCCCTTTTAGACAAATCGGCTGGAGGACGATGTATTGAATCTCGACGCAATTTGAGTGTTCCATTGGCATTAGGAGTCCCTGAACGTTACAATTAACTATCATTTTTGCGTCGGATTCGATACTCTAAACTCACAGGAGAACGACCATAAGGTGCCCGAGGCAGCAACAGACCATTGGAGATAAGTCCGCTGGAGGCCGATGTATTGAATCTCGACGCAATTTGAGTGTTCCATCGTCATTACAAGGCCCTGAACGTTACAATTAACTATCATTTTTGCGTCGGATTCGAAAATCTAGACTCACAGGAGAACGACCATAAGGTGCCCGAGGCAGCATTAGACCCTTGGAGACAAGTCGGCTGGAGGCCGATGTATTGAATCTCGACGCAATTTGAGTGTTCCATCGGTATTAGGAGGCCCTGAACGTTACAATTAACTGTCATTTTTGCGTCGGATTCGGAAATCTAGACTCACAGGAGAACGACCATAAGGTGCCCGAGGCAGCAATAGACCCTTGGAGACAAGTCGGCTGGGGGCCGTTGTATTGAATCTCGACGCAATTTGAGTGTTCCATCGTCATTAGAAGGCCCTGATCGTTACAATTAACTATCAGTTTCGCGTCGGATTCGAAAATCAAGACTCACAGGAGACGGACCACATGGAGCCCGAGGCAGCAATATCCCCTTGTAGACAAGTCGGCTGGAGGAAGATGTATTGAATCTCGACGCAATTTGAGTGTTCCATCGTCATTACAAGGCCCTGAACGTTACAATTAACTATCATTTTTGCGTCGGATTCGAAAATCTAGACTTACAAGAGAACGACCATAAGGTGCCCGAGGCAGCATTAGACCCTTGGAGAGAAGTCGGCTGGAGGACGATGTATTGGATCGCGACGCAATTTGAGTGTTCCATCGTCATTAGGAGGCCCTGAATGTAACAAGTAACTATCATTTTTGCGTCGGATTCGAAAATCTAGACTCACAGTAGAAGGATCATATGGTGCCCGAGACAGCAATATCCCTTTGGAGACAAGTCGGCTGGAGGCCGATGTATTGAATCTCGACGCAATTTGAGTGTTCCATCGGCATTAGGAGGCCCTGAACGTTACAATTAACTATCAGTTTTGCGTCGGATTCGATAATCTAAACTCACAGGAGAACGACCATAAGGTGCCCGAGGCAGCAATAAACCCATGGAGACAAGTCGGCTGGAGGCCGATGTATTGAATCTCGACGCAATTTGAGTGTTCCATCGGCATTAGGAGGCCCTGAACGTTACAATTAACTATCATTTTTGCGTCGGATTCGATAATCTAAACTCACAGGAGAACGACCATAAGGTGCCCGAGGCAGCAACAGACCCATGGAGACAAGTCCGCTGGAGGCCGATGTATTGAATCTCGACGCAATTTGAGTGTTCCATCGGCATTAGGAGGCCCTGAACGTTACATTTAAGTATCAGTTTTTCGTCGGATTCGAAAATCTAGACTCACAGCAGACGGACCACTTGGTGCCCGAGGCAGCAATATCCCCTTTTAGACAAATCGGCTGGAGGACGATGTATTGAATCTCGACGCAATTTGAGTGTTCCATTGGCATTAGGAGTCCCTGAACGTTACAATTAACTATCATTTTTGCGTCGGATTCGATACTCTAAACTCACAGGAGAACGACCATAAGGTGCCCGAGGCAGCAACAGACCCTTGGAGACAAGTCCGCTGGAGGCCGATGTATTGAATCTCGACGCAATTTGAGTGTTCCATCGTCATTACAAGGCCCTGAACGTTACAATTAACTATCATTTTTGCGTCGGATTCGAAAATCTAAACTCACAGGAGAACGACCATAAGGTGCCCGAGGCAGCAACAGACCATTGGAGACAAGTCCGCTGGAGGCCGATGTATTGAATCTCGACGCAATTTGAGTGTTCCATCGTCATTACAAGGCCCTGAACGTTACAATTAACTATCATTTTTGCGTCGGATTCGAAAATCTAAACTCACAGGAGAACGACCATAAGGTGCCCGAGGCAGCAACAGACCATTGGAGACAAGTCGGCTGGAGGCCGATGTATTGAATCTCGACGCAATTTGAGTGTTCCATCGTCATTACAAGGCCCTGAACGTTACAATTAACTATCATTTTTGCGTCGGATTCGAAAATCTAGACTCACAGGTGAACGACCATAAGGTGCCCGAGGCAGCATTAGACCCTTGGAGACAAGTCGGCTGGAGGCCGATGTATTGAATCTCGACGCAATTTGAGTGTTCCATCGGCATTAGGAGGCCCTGAACGTTACAATTAACTGTCATTTTTGCGTCGGATTCGGAAATCTAGACTCACAGGAGAACGACCATAAGGTGCCCGAGGCAGCAATAGACCCTTGGAGACAAGTCGGCTGGAGGCCGATGTATTGAATCTCGACGCAATTTGAGTGTTCCATCGTCATTAGAAGGCCCTGAACGTTACAATTAACTATCAGTTTCGCGTCGGATTCGAAAATCTAGACTCACAGGAGACGGACCACATGGAGCCCGAGGCAGCAATATCCCCTTGTAGACAAGTCGGCTGGAGGACGATGTATTGGATCGCGACACAATTTGAGTGTTCCATCGTCATTAGGAGGCCCTGAATGTAACAAGTAACCATCATTTTTGCGTCGGATTCGAAAATCTAGACTCACAGTAGAAGGATCATATGGTGCCCGAGACAGCAATATCCCTTTGGATGCAAGTCGGCTGGAGGCCGATGTATTGAATCTCGACGCAATTTGAGTGTTCCATCGGCATTAGGAGGCCCTGAACGTTACAATTAACTATCAGTTTTGCGTCGGATTCGATAATCTAAACTCACAGGAGAACGACCATAAGGTGCCCGAGGCAGCAATAAACCCATGGAGACAAGTCGGCTGGAGGCCGATGTATTGAATCTCGACGCAATTTGAGTGTTCCATCGGCATTAGGAGTTCCTGAACGTTACAATTAACTATCATTTTTGCGTCGGTTTCGATAATCTAAACTCACAGGAGAACGACCATAAGGTGCCCGAGGCAGCAACAGACCCATGGAGACAAGTCCGCTGGAGGCCGATGTATTGAATCTCGACGCAATTTGAGTGTTCCATCGGCATTAGGAGGCCCTGAACGTTACATTTAAGTATCAGTTTTTCGTCGGATTCGAAAATCTAGACTCACAGCAGACGGACCACTTGGTGCCCGAGGCAGCAATATCCCCTTTTAGACAAATCATCTGGAGGACGATGTATTGAATCTCGACGCAATTTGAGTGTTCCATTGGCATTAGGAGTCCCTGAACGTTACAATTAACTATCATTTTTGCGTCGGATTCGATACTCTAAACTCACAGGAGAACGACCATAAGGTGCCCGAGGCAGCAACAGACCCTTGGAGACAAGTCCGCTGGAGGCCGATGTATTGAATCTCGACGCAATTTGAGTGTTCCATCGGCATTAGGAGGCCCTGAAAGTTACATTTAAGTATCAGTTTTTCGTCGGATTCGAAAATCTAGACTCACAGCAGACGGACCACTTGGTGCCCGAGGCAGCAATATCCCCTTTTAGACAAATCGGCTGGAGGACGATGCATTGTATCTCGACGCAATTTGAGTGTTCCATTGGCATTAGGAGTCCCTGAACGTTACAATTAACTATCATTTTTGCGTCGGATTTGATACTCTAAACTCACAGGAGAACGACCATAAGGTGCCCGAGGCAGCAACAGACCCTTGGAGACAAGTCCGCTGGAGGCCGATGTATTGAATCTCGACGCAATTTGAGTGTTCCATCGTCATTACAAGGCCCTGAACGTTACAATTAACTATCATTTTTGCGTCGGATTCGAAAATCTAAACTCACAGGAGAACGACCATAAGGTGCCCCAGGCAGCAACACACCATCGGAGACAAGTCCGCTGGAGGCCGATGTATTGAATCTCGACGCAATTTGAGTGTTCCATCGTCATTAGGAGGCCCTGAACGTTACTATTCACTATCACTTTTGCGTCGGATTCGAAAATCTAGACTCACAGGAGAAGGATCATGTGGTACCCGAGACAGCATTATCCCCTTGGAGACAAGTCGGCTGGAGGCCGATGTATTGAATCTCGACGCAATTTGAGTGTTCCATCGTCATTACAAGGCCCTGAATGTTACAATTAACTATCATTTTTGCGTCGGATTCGAAAATCTAGACTTACAAGAGAACGACCATAAGGTGCCCGAGGCAGCATTAGACCCTTGGAGAGAAGTCGGCTGGAGGACGATGTATTGGATCGCGACGCAATTTGAGTGTTCCATCGTCATTACAAGGCCCTGAACGTTACAATTAACTATCATTTTTGCGTCGGATTCGAAAATCTAGACTCACAGGAGAACGACCATAAGGTGCCCGAGGCAGCAACAGACCATCGGAGACAAGTCCGCTGGAGGCCGATGTATTGAATCTCGACGCAATTTGAGTGTTCCATCGTCATTAGGAGGCCCTGAACGTTACTATTCACTATCACTTTTGCGTCGGATTCGAAAATCTAGACTCACAGGAGAAGGATCATGTGGTACCCGAGACAGCATTATCCCCTTGGAGACAAGTCGGCTGGAGGCCGATGTATTGAATCTCGACGCAATTTGAGTGTTCCATCGTCATTACAAGGCCCTGAACGTTACAATTAACTATCATTTTTGCGTCGGATTCGAAAATCTAGACTTACAAGAGAACGACCATAAGGTGCCCGAGGCAGCATTAGACCCTTGGAGAGAAGTCGGCTGGAGGACGATGTATTGGATCGCGACGCAATTTGAGTGTTCCATCGTCATTACAAGGCCCTGAACGTTACAATTAACTATCATTTTTGCGTCGGATTCGAAAATCTAGACTCACAGGAGAAGGATCATATTGTGCCCGAGACAGCGATATCCCCTTGGAGACAAGTTGGCTGGAGGTCGATGTATTGAATCTCGACGCAATTTGAGTGTTCCATCGTCATTAGGAGGCCCTGAACGTTACTATTCACTATCACTTTTGCGTCGGATTCGAAAATCTAGACTCACAGGAGAAGGATCATATGGAGCCCGAGGCAGCAATATCCCCTTGTAGACAAGTCGGCTGGAGGAAGATGTATTGAATCTCGACGCAATTTGAGTGTTCCATCGTCATTACAAGGCCCTGAACGTTACAATTAACTATCATTTTTGCGTCGGATTCGAAAATCTAGACTTACAAGAGAACGACCATAATGTGCCCGAGGCAGCATTAGACCCTTGGAGAGAAGTCGGCTGGAGGACGATGTATTGGATCGCGACGCAATTTGAGTGTTCCATCGTCATTAGGAGGCCCTGAATGTAACAAGTAACTATCATTTTTGCGTCGGATTCGAAAATCTAGACTCACAGTAGAAGGATCATATGGTGCCCGAGGCAGCAATATCCCCTTTTAGACAAATCGGCTGGAGGACGATGTATTGAATCTCGACGCAATTTGAGTGTTCCATTGGTATTAGGAGTCCCTGAACGTTACAATTAACTATCATTTTTGCGTCGGATTCGATACTCTAAACTCACAGGAGAACGACCATAAGGTGCCCGAGGCAGCAACAGACCCTTGGAGACAAGTCCGCTGGAGGCCGATGTATTGAATCTCGACGCAATTTGAGTGTTCCATCGTCATTACAAGGCCCTGAACGTTACAATTAACTATCATTTTTGCGTCGGATTCGAAAATCTAAACTCACAGGAGAACGACCATAAGGTGCCCGAGGCAGCAACAGACCATTGGAGACAAGTCCGCTGGAGGCCGATGTATTGAATCTCGACGCAATTTGAGTGTTCCATCGTCATTACAAGGCCCTGAACGTTACAATTAACTATCATTTTTGCGTCGGATTCGAAAATCTAAACTCACAGGAGAACGACCATAAGGTGCCCGAGGCAGCAACAGACCATTGGAGACAAGTCCGCTGGAGGCCGATGTATTGAATCTCGACGCAATTTGAGTGTTCCATCGTCATTACAAGGCCCTGAACGTTACAATTAACTATCATTTTTGCGTCGGATTCGAAAATCTAGACTCACAGGAGAACGACCATAAGGTGCCCGAGGCAGCATTAGACCCTTGGAGACAAGTCGGCTGGAGGCCGATGTATTGAATCTCGACGCAATTTGAGTGTTCCATCGGCATTAGGAGGCCCTGAACGTTACAATTAACTGTCATTTTTGCGTCGGATTCGGAAATCTAGACTCACAGGAGAACGACCATAAGGTGCCCGAGGCAGCAATAGACCCTTGGAGACAAGTCGGCTGGAGGCCGATGTATTGAATCACGACGCAATTTGAGTGTTCCATCGTCATTACAAGGCCCTGAACGTTACAATTAACTATCATTTTTGCGTCGGATTCGAAAATCTAGACTCACAGGAGAACGACCATAAGGTGCCCGAGGCAGCATTAGACCCTTGGAGACAAGTCGGCTGGAGGCCGATGTATTGAATCTCGACGCAATTTGAGTGTTCCATCGGCATTAGGAGGCCCTGAACGTTACAATTAACTGTCATTTTTGCGTCGGATTCGGAAATCTAGACTCACAGGAGAACGACCATAAGGTGCCCGAGGCAGCAATAAACCCTTGGAGACAAGTCGGCTGGAGGCCGTTGTATTGAATCTCGACGCAATTTGAGTGTTCCATCGTCATTAGAAGGCCCTGATCGTTACAATTAACTATCAGTTTCGCGTCGGATTCGAAAATCAAGACTCACAGGAGACGGACCACATGGAGCCCGAGGCAGCAATATCCCCTTGTAGACAAGTCGGCTGGAGGAAGATGTATTGAATCTCGACGCAATTTGAGTGTTCCATCGTCATTACAAGGCCCTGAACGTTACAATTAACTATCATCTTTGCGTCGGATTCGAAAATCTAGACTTACAAGAGAACGACCATAAGGTGCCCGAGGCAGCATTAGACCCTTGGAGAGAAGTCCGCTGGAGGCCGATGTATTGAATCTCGACGCAATTTGAGTGTTCCATCGTCATTACAAGGCCCTGAACGTTACAATTAACTATCATTTTTGCGTCGGATTCGAAAATCTAAACTCACAGGAGAACGACCATAAGGTGCCCGAGGCAGCAACAGACCATTGGAGACAAGTCCGCTGGAGGCCGATGTATTGAATCTCGACGCAATTTGAGTGTTCCATCGTCATTATAAGGCCCTGAACGTTACAATTAACTATCATTTTTGCGTCGGATTCGAAAATCTAAACTCACAGGAGAACGACCATAAGGTGCCCGAGGCAGCAACAGACCATTGGAGACAAGTCGGCTGGAGGCCGATGTATTGAATCTCGACGCAATTTGAGTGTTCCATCGTCATTACAAGGCCCTGAACGTTACAATTAACTATCATTTTTGCGTCGGATTCGAAAATCTAGACTCACAGGTGAACGACCATAAGATGCCCGAGGCAGCATTAGACCCTTGGAGACAAGTCGGCTGGAGGCCGATGTATTGAATCTCGACGCAATTTGAGTGTTCCATCGTCATTAGGAGGCCCTGAATGTAACAAGTAACCATCATTTTTGCGTCGGATTCGAAAATCTAGACTCACAGTAGAAGGATCATATGGTGCCCGAGACAGCAATATCCCTTTGGATGCAAGTCGGCTGGAGGCCGATGTATTGAATCTCGACGCAATTTGAGTGTTCCATCGGCATTAGGAGGCCCTGAACGTTACAATTAACTATCATTTTTGCGTCGGTTTCGATAATCTAAACTCACAGGAGAACGACCATAAGGTGCCCGAGGCAGCAACAGACCCATGGAGACAAGTCCGCTGGAGGCCGATGTATTGAATCTCGACGCAATTTGAGTGTTCCATCGGCATTAGGAGGCCCTGAACGTTACATTTAAGTATCAGTTTTTCGTCGGATTCGAAAATCTAGACTGACAGCAGACGGACCACTTGGTGCCCGAGGCAGCAATATCCCCTTTTAGACAAATCATCTGGAGGACGATGTATTGAATCTCGACGCAATTTGAGTGTTCCATTGGCATTAGGAGTCCCTGAACGTTACAATTAACTATCATTTTTGCGTCGGATTCGATACTCTAAACTCACAGGAGAACGACCATAAGGTGCCCGAGGCAGCAACAGACCCTTGGAGACAAGTCCGCTGGAGGCCGATGTATTGAATCTCGACGCAATTTGAGTGTTCCATCGGCATTAGGAGGCCCTGAAAGTTACATTTAAGTATCAGTTTTTCGTCGGATTCGAAAATCTAGACTCACAGCAGACGGACCACTTGGTGCCCGAGGCAGCAATATCCCCTTTTAGACAAATCGGCTGGAGGACGATGTATTGTATCTCGACGCAATTTGAGTGTTCCATTGGCATTAGGAGTCCCTGAACGTTACAATTAACTATCATTTTTGCGTCGGATTTGATACTCTAAACTCACAGGAGAACGACCATAAGGTGCCCGAGGCAGCAACAGACCCTTGGAGACAAGTCCGCTGGAGGCCGATGTATTGAATCTCGACGCAATTTGAGTGTTCCATCGTCATTACAAGGCCCTGAACGTTACAATTAACTATCATTTTTGCGTCGGATTCGAAAATCTAAACTCACAGGAGAACGACCATAAGGTGCCCGAGGCAGCAACACACCATCGGAGACAAGTCCGCTGGAGGCCGATGTATTGAATCTCGACGCAATTTGAGTGTTCCATCGTCATTAGGAGGCCCTGAACGTTACTATTCACTATCACTTTTGCGTCGGATTCGAAAATCTAGACTCACAGGAGAAGGATCATGTGGTACCCGAGACAGCATTATCCCCTTGGAGACAAGTCGGCTGGAGGCCGATGTATTGAATCTCGACGCAATTTGAGTGTTCCATCGTCATTACAAGGCCCTGAATGTTACAATTAACTATCATTTTTGCGTCGGATTCGAAAATCTAGACTTACAAGAGAACGACCATAAGGTGCCCGAGGCAGCATTAGACCCTTGGAGAGAAGTCGGTTGGAGGACGATGTATTGGATCGCGACGCAATTTGAGTGTTCCATCGTCATTACAAGGCCCTGAACGTTACAATTAACTATCATTTTTGCGTCGGATTCGAAAATCTAGACTCACAGGAGAACGACCATAAGGTGCCCGAGGCAGCAACAGACCATCGGAGACAAGTCCGCTGGAGGCCGATGTATTGAATCTCGACGCAATTTGAGTGTTCCATCGTCATTAGGAGGCCCTGAACGTTACTATTCACTATCACTTTTGCGTCGGATTCGAAAATCTAGACTCACAGGAGAAGGATCATGTGGTACCCGAGACAGCATTATCCCCTTGGAGACAAGTCGGCTGGAGGCCGATGTATTGAATCTCGACGCAATTTGAGTGTTCCATCGTCATTACAAGGCCCTGAACGTTACAATTAACTATCATTTTTGCGTCGGATTCGAAAATCTAGACTTACAAGAGAACGACCATAAGGTGCCCGAGGCAGCATTAGACCCTTGGAGAGAAGTCGGCTGGAGGACGATGTATTGGATCGCGACGCAATTTGAGTGTTCCATCGTCATTACAAGGCCCTGAACGTTACAATTAACTATCATTTTTGCGTCGGATTCGAAAATCTAGACTCACAGGAGAAGGATCATATTGTGCCCGAGACAGCAATATCCCCTTGGAGACAAGTTGGCTGGAGGTCGATGTATTGAATCTCGACGCAATTTGAGTGTTCCATCGTCATTAGGAGGCCCTGAACGTTACTATTCACTATCACTTTTGCGTCGGATTCGAAAATCTAGACTCACAGGAGAAGGATCATATGGAGCCCGAGGCAGCAATATCCCCTTGTAGACAAGTCGGCTGGAGGAAGATGTATTGAATCTCGACGCAATTTGAGTGTTCCATCGTCATTACAAGGCCCTGAACGTTACAATTAACTATCATTTTTGCGTCGGATTCGAAAATCTAGACTTACAAGAGAACGACCATAATGTGCCCGAGGCAGCATTAGACCCTTGGAGAGAAGTCGGCTGGAGGACGATGTATTGGATCGCGACGCAATTTGAGTGTTCCATCGTCATTAGGAGGCCCTGAATGTAACAAGTAACTATCATTTTTGCGTCGGATTCGAAAATCTAGACTCACAGTAGAAGGATCATATGGTGCCCGAGGCAGCAATATCCCCTTTTAGACAAATCGGCTGGAGGACGATGTATTGAATCTCGACGCAATTTGAGTGTTCCATTGGTATTAGGAGTCCCTGAACGTTACAATTAACTATCATTTTTGCGTCGGATTCGATACTCTAAACTCACAGGAGAACGACCATAAGGTGCCCGAGGCAGCAACAGACCCTTGGAGACAAGTCCGCTGGAGGCCGATGTATTGAATCTCGACGCAATTTGAGTGTTCCATCGTCATTACAAGGCCCTGAACGTTACAATTAACTATCATTTTTGCGTCGGATTCGAAAATCTAAACTCACAGGAGAACGACCATAAGGTGCCCGAGGCAGCAACAGACCATTCGAGACAAGTCCGCTGGAGGCCGATGTATTGAATCTCGACGCAATTTGAGTGTTCCATCGTCATTACAAGGCCCTGAACGTTACAATTAACTATCATTTTTGCGTCGGATTCGAAAATCTAAACTCACAGGAGAACGACCATAAGGTGCCCGAGGCAGCAACAGACCATTGGAGACAAGTCCGCTGGAGGCCGATGTATTGAATCTCGACGCAATTTGAGTGTTCCATCGTCATTACAAGGCCCTGAACGTTACAATTAACTATCATTTTTGCGTCGGATTCGAAAATCTAGACTCACAGGAGAACGACCATAAGGTGCCCGAGGCAGCATTAGACCCTTGGAGACAAGTCGGCTGGAGGCCGATGTATTGAATCTCGACGCAATTTGAGTGTTCCATCGGCATTAGGAGGCCCTGAACGTTACAATTAACTGTCATTTTTGCGTCGGATTCGGAAATCTAGACTCACAGGAGAACGACCATAAGGTGCCCGAGGCAGCAATAGACCCTTGGAGACAAGTCGGCTGGAGGCCGATGTATTGAATCACGACGCAATTTGAGTGTTCCATCGTCATTACAAGGCCCTGAACGTTACAATTAACTATCATTTTTGCGTCGGATTCGAAAATCTAGACTCACAGGAGAACGACCATAAGGTGCCCGAGGCAGCATTAGACCCTTGGAGACAAGTCGGCTGGAGGCCGATGTATTGAATCTCGACGCAATTTGAGTGTTCCATCGGCATTAGGAGGCCCTGAACGTTACAATTAACTGTCATTTTTGCGTCGGATTCGGAAATCTAGACTCACAGGAGAACGACCATAAGGTGCCCGAGGCAGCAATAAACCCTTGGAGACAAGTCGGCTGGAGGCCGTTGTATTGAATCTCGACGCAATTTGAGTGTTCCATCGTCATTAGAAGGCCCTGATCGTTACAATTAACTATCAGTTTCGCGTCGGATTCGAAAATCAAGACTCACAGGAGACGGACCACATGGAGCCCGAGGCAGCAATATCCCCTTGTAGACAAGTCGGCTGGAGGAAGATGTATTGAATCTCGACGCAATTTGAGTGTTCCATCGTCATTACAAGGCCCTGAACGTTACAATTAACTATCATCTTTGCGTCGGATTCGAAAATCTAGACTTACAAGAGAACGACCATAAGGTGCCCGAGGCAGCATTAGACCCTTGGAGAGAAGTCGGCTGGAGGACGATGTATTGGATCGCGACACAATTTGAGTGTTCCATCGTCATTAGGAGGCCCTGAATGTAACAAGTAACCATCATTTTTGCGTCGGATTCGAAAATCTAGACTCACAGTAGGATCATATGGTGCCCGAGACAGCAATATCCCTTTGGATGCAAGTCGGCTGGAGGCCGATGTATTGAATCTCGACGCGATTTGAGTGTTCCATCGGCATTAGGAGGCCCTGAACGTTACAATTAACTATCAGTTTTGCGTCGGATTCGATAATCTAAACTCACAGGAGAACGACCATAAGGTGCCCGAGGCAGCAATAAACCCATGGAGACAAGTCGGCTGGAGGCCGATGTATTGAATCTCGACGCAATTTGAGTGTTCCATCGGCATTAGGAGGCCCTGAACGTTACAATTAACTATCATTTTTGCGTCGGATTCGATAATCTAAACTCACAGGAGAACGACCATAAGGTGCCCGAGGCAGCAACAGACCCATGGAGACAAGTCCGCTGGAGGCCGATGTATTGAATCTCGACGCAATTTGAGTCTTCCATCGTCATTAGGAGGCCCTGAATGTTCAAGTAACTATCATTTTTGCGTCGGATTCGAAAATCTAGACTCACAGGAGAAGGATCAGATGGTGCCCGAGACAGCAATAAACCCTTGGAGACAAGTCGGCTGGAGGCCGATGTATTGAATCTCGACGCAATTTGAGTGTTCCATCGTCATTAGAAGGACGTGAACGTTACAAATAACTATCATTTTTGCGTCGGATTCGAAAATCTAGACTCACAGGAGAAGGATCATATTGTGCCCGAGACAGCTATATCCCCTTGGAGACAAGTCGGCTGGAGGCCGATGTATTGAATCTCGTCGCAATTTGAGTGTTCCATCGTCGTTAGGAGGCACTATCACTTTTGCGTCGGATTCGAAAATCTAGACTCACAGGAGAAGGATCATATGGTGAACGAGACAGCAATATCCCCTTGGAGACAAGTCGGCTGGAGGCCGATGTATCGAATCTCGACGCAATTTGAGTGTTCCATCGGCATTAGGAGGCCCTGAACGTTACAATTAACTATCATTTGTGCGTCGGATTCCATAATCTAAACTCACAGGAGAACGACCATAAGGTGCCCGAGGCAGCAATAGACCCTTGAAGACAAGTCGGCTGGAGGCCGATGTATTGAATCTCGACGCAATTTGAGTGTTCCATCGGTATTAGGAGTCCCTGAACGTAACAATTAACTATCATTTTTGCGTCGGATTCTAAAATCTAGACTCACAGGAGTACGACCATACGGTGCCCGAGGCAGCAATAGACCCTTGGAGACAAGTCGGCTGGAGGACGATGTATTGAATCTCGACGCAATTTGAGTCTTCCATCGGCATTAGGAGGCCCTGAAAGTTACAATTAACTATCATTTTTGCGTCGGATTAGATAATCTAAACTCACAGGAGAACGACCATAAGGTCCCCGAGGCAGCAATAGACCCTTGGAGACAAGACGGCTGGAGGCCGATGTATTGAATCTCGACGCAATTTGAGTGTTCCATCGGCATTAGGGGTCCCTGAACGTTACAATTAACTATCATTTTTGCGTCGGATTCGATAATCTAAACTCACAGGAGAACGATCATAAGGTGCCCGAGGCAGCAACAGACCCTTGGAGACAAGTCCGCTGGAGGCCAATGTATTGAATCTCGACGTAATTTGAGTGTTCCATCGTCATTACAAGGCCCTGAAGGTTACAATCAACTATCATTTTTGCGTCGGATTCGGAAATCTAGACTCACAGGAGAACGACCATAAGGTGCCCGAGGCAGCAATAGACCCTTGGAGACAAGTCGGCTGGAGGCCGATGTATTGAATCACGACGCAATTTGAGTGTTCCATCGTCATTACAAGGCCCTGAACGTTACAATTAACTATCATTTTTGCGTCGGATTCGAAAATCTAGACTCACAGGAGAACGACCATAAGGTGCCCGAGGCAGCATTAGACCCTTGGAGACAAGTCGGCTGGAGGCCGGTGTATTGAATCTCGACGCAATTTGAGTGTTCCATCGGCATTAGGAGGCCCTGAACGTTACAATTAACTGTCATTTTTGCGTCGGATTCGGAAATCTAGACTCACAGGAGAACGACCATAAGGTGCCCGAGGCAGCAATAGACCCTTGGAGACAAGTCGGCTGGAGGCCGTTGTATTGAATCTCGACGCAATTTGAGTGTTCCATCGTCATTAGAAGGCCCTGATCGTTACAATTAACTATCAGTTTCGCGTCGGATTCGAAAATCAAGACTCACAGGAGACGGACCACATGGAGCCCGAGGCAGCAATATCCCCTTGTAGACAAGTCGGCTGGAGGAAGATGTATTGAATACCGACGCAATTTGAGTCTTCCATCGTCATTACAAGGCCCTGAACGTTACAATTAACTATCATCTTTGCGTCGGATTCGAAAATCTAGACTTACAAGAGAACGACCATAAGGTGCCCGAGGCAGCATTAGACCCTTGGAGAGAAGTCGGCTGGAGGACGATGTATTGGATCGCGACACAATTTGAGTGTTCCATCGTCATTAGGAGGCCCTGAATGTAACAAGTAACCATCATTTTTGCGTCGGATTCGAAAATCTAGACTCACAGTAGAAGGATCATATGGTGCCCGAGACAGCAATATCCCTTTGGATGCAAGTCGGCTGGAGGCCGATGTATTGAATCTCGACGCAATTTGAGTGTTCCATCGGCATTAGGAGGCCCTGAACGTTACAATTAACTATCAGTTTTGCGTCGGATTCGATAATCTAAACTCACAGGAGAACGACCATAAGGTGCCCGAGGCAGCAATAAACCCATGGAGACAAGTCGGCTGGAGGCCGATGTATTGAATCTCGACGCAATTTGAGTGTTCCATCGGCATTAGGAGGCCCTGAACGTTACAATTAACTATCATTTTTGCGTCGGATTCGATAATCTAAACTCACAGGAGAACGACCATAAGGTGCCCGAGGCAGCAACAGACCCATGGAGACAAGTCCGCTGGAGGCCGATGTATTGAATCTCGACGCAATTTGAGTGTTCCATCGTCATTAGGAGGCCCTGAATGTTCAAGTAACTATCATTTTTGCGTCGGATTCGAAAATCTAGACTCACAGGAGAAGGATCAGATGGTGCCCGAGACAGCAATAAACCCTTGGAGACAAGTCGGCTGGAGGCCGATGTATTGAATCTCGACGCAATTTGAGTGTTCCATCGTCATTAGAAGGACGTGAACGTTACAAATAACTATCATTTTTGCGTCGGATTCGAAAATCTAGACTCACAGGAGAAGGATCATATTGTGCCCGAGACAGCTATATCCCCTTGGAGACAAGTCGGCTGGAGGCCGATGTATTGAATCTCGTCGCAATTTGAGTGTTCCATCGTCGTTAGGAGGCACTATCACTTTTGCGTCGGATTCGAAAATCTAGACTCACAGGAGAAGGATCATATGGTGAACGAGACAGCAATATCCCCTTTTAGACAAGTCGGCTGGAGGCCGATGTATCGAATCTCGACGCAATTTGAGTGTTCCATCGGCATTAGGAGGCCCTGAACGTTACAATTAACTATCATTTTTGCGTCGGATTCGATAATCTAAACTCACAGGAGAACGACCGTAAGGTGCCCGAGGCAGCAACAGACCCTTGGAGACAAGTCCGCTGGAGGCCGATGTATAGAATCTCGACGCAATTTGAGTGTTCCATCGCCATTACAAGGCCCTGAACGTTACAATTAACTATCATTTTTGCGTCGGATTCGAAAATCTAGACTCACAGGAGAACGACCATAAGGTGCCCGAGGCAGCAACAGACCCTTGGTGACAAGTCCGCTGGAGGCCCATGTATTGAATCTCGACGCAATTTGAGTGTTCTATCGTCATTACAAGACCCTGAACGTTACAATTAACTATCATTTTTGCGTCGGATTCGAAAATCTAGACTCACAGGAGAACGACCATCAGGTGCCCGAGGCAGCAATAGACCCTTGGAGACAAGTCGGCTGGAGGCCGATGTATTGAATCTCGACGAAATTTGAGTGTTCCATCGGCATTAGGAGGCCCTGAACGTTACAATTAACTATCATTTGTGCGTCGGATTCCATAATCTAAACTCACAGGAGAACGACCATAAGGTGCCCGAGGCAGCAATAGACCCTTGAAGACAAGTCGGCTGGAGGCCGATGTATTGAATCTCGACGCAATTTGAGTGTTCCATCGGTATTAGGAGTCCCTGAACGTAACAATTAACTATCATTTTTGCGTCGGATTAGATAATCTAAACTCACAGGAGAACGACGATAAGGTCCCCGAGGCAGCAATAGACCCTTGGAGACAAGACGGCTGGAGGCCGATGTATTGAATCTCGACGCAATTTGAGTGTTCCATCGGCATTAGGGGTCCCTGAACGTTACAATTAACTATCATTTTTGCGTCGGATTCGATAATCTAAACTGACAGGAGAACGATCATAAGGTGCCCGAGGCAGCAACAGACCCTTGGAGACAAGTCCGCTGGAGGCCGATGTATTGAATCTCGACGCAATTTGAGTGTTCCATCGTCATTACAAGGCCCTGAAGGTTACAATCAACTATCATTTTTGCGTCGGATTCGAAAAATCTAGACTCACAGGAGAACGACCATAAGGTGCCCGAGGCAGCAATAAACACTTGGAGACAAGTCGGCTGGAGACCGATATATTGAATCACGACGCAATTTGAGTGTTCCATCGGCATTAGGAGGCCATGAACGTTACAATTAACTATCATTTTTGCTTCGGATTCGTTAATCTAAACTCACAGGAGAACGACCATAAGGTGCCCGAGGCAGCAATAGACCCTTGGAAACATGTCGGCTGGAGGCCGATGTATTGAATCTCGACGCAATTGGAGTGTTCCATCGGCATTAGGAGGCCCTGAACGTTACAATTAACTGTCATTTTTGCGTCGGATTCGGAAATCTAGACTCACAGGAGAACGACCATAAGGTGCCCGAGGCAGCAATAGACCCTTGGAGACAAGTCGGCTGGAGGCCGATGTATTGAATCACGACGCAATTTGAGTGTTCCATCGTCATTACAAGGCCCTGAACGTTACAATTAACTATCATTTTTGCGTCGGATTCGAAAATCTAGACTCACAGGAGAACGACCATAAGGTGCCCGAGGCAGCATTAGACCCTTGGAGACAAGTCGGCTGGAGGCCGATGTATTGAATCTCGACGCAATTTGAGTGTTCCATCGGCATTAGGAGGCCCTGAACGTTACAATTAACTGTCATTTTTGCGTCGGATTCGGAAATCTAGACTCACAGGAGAACGACCATAAGGTGCCCGAGGCAGCAATAGACCCTT
>NW_025725269.1:0-36842 GCF_021461395.2 Schistocerca americana | reverse complement strand
CCGGCCAGCGCGGCCGGCGCCACAGCCACACAAGCCGAGGCGTGCGGCGATGACGGCCGTGCAAACGCGCCTCCGCCGCCCCATCGCCTTCCGTCGCCCTCCCGCCGTTTCCCGATCGGCCCGCAGCCGTCGGGCCACATCGCGCGCCGTCCTCCTCCTCTCGCCCGCCAACATTCACAGCCGTTTCTCAACAATTGCCCGCCGCAAACGGGACGCCGCCTGCGCAACAGGCGCCGCCGCCCCTCGCCGCTTCCGACCCAACCCCTCGACCGAGGCAAACCGCAATCCGAATCTACAGACCAACCCAATCTGCCGTCAAGCACACACGACAGCCGACCTTACACGTTACGCGTTACACATTACGTTTACACGTCTACGTTAGGTTAGGTTAGGTTAGGTGGACGTGGGTTAGGTTAAGGGGACTTGGGTTAGGTTAAGCGTCAAACTTAGGTTAAGCATTCAAACACGTCAGGGCGTCAGAGGTTAGGTTAGGTTAGGTTAGGTTAGGTTACACGTTAGGTTAAGGGGTCAGTGCTAGGTTAAGAAGCGTCAAACGTAGGTTAAAAAAGCGTTCAAACGTGAGGCGTGAGCCGGACAGCTTACCTTACGTAGACGTTAGGGGCTCACAGGCTGAGCTCACCTCGCCACACCACAGGTTAGGTTCGGTTCGCTCGGCTCAGCGTAAAGCGCCGAGGTCAGGGTTACGTTCGTTCACCTTCGGGCGCCACACTTTCGGTTGAAAGGTCGCGACGGGACGACGTCGGCAGGCACGCCGCAAACGAACAAAAACGTACAGACGACGTCGGAAACCGCCGACAGACGGGGGAGCAGCACGACCACGACCAGACACCGAGCGCGAACGAGACACACGCGAACCACCCCCACCGGCCAAAGGGCACCACACAACAACCCAGAGCACCACGTGTCGACACCAGAGCAACCCGCCGCTCACGCGACATGGGCTGGCACCGAAGGGCAACCGCCCGCAACTGCGCTTTCCGCGCCGGCCCGGATGCACGTCGTGCTACAACAACACCACTACCGTACACAGCCGCTGTTCACAACATCACTATCAATGGCGCGCCCGCGGCTCGCCGCCGGTCGCAGTCGCAGCCCCAACGCCAGCACTTTTGCACCACCATTCACACGCACCGCAACACAGCTCGCCGACACAGCCGAACAAAACAAACACCACACAACAACAGCAACAACGCCGCCGCCTCTACTTGTGCCGGCGACCCACCCCCGCCGATGGCGCACCTTTCGCCAGCCGGCAATCGACACACACGCACCCACCCACCGGGGCCCAGTGCAAAAAAAAAACACACAAAAACAAAAAAACCAAACAACACAAACGACACGGGAAGCGCACACCGCCACTTCGCGCGCACGCCACCAACCAGTCGTCGTCTCAAAATAACAAACACAAACAAAATAAACTAACAACTAGGGCAACACAAAACAAAAACGCCTCGCACGAACCGCCCACAAAAAGGACAAGCACACGCACAGCCTCTGCTGACGACCACGACGCAGCGGCACGCTGCTCCTGTCCCGCGCCCCGCGCCCCACTCGATTCACAACTCACGCGACACCGTCAACGACGGGCTCGCTTCCCGCAACCTACCACCTTTCCGCCACGACGCACAGCCCCAGCCAGCCCCACCCGACGACGCCCGTGGCAACGACTGCACTTTCACCACCGCCTCCCCCTTCCCCCCCCCCAAAACACACACACACACACACACACAGCCAGCCAAAAACGCACTCGCGACCCACACATGCACGTGCATCGGCACACGCCAACCAGTCAACGTCGACAACCACACGCAAGGCTCGAAACGAAACCGGCGTCCTTCCACGTTGCCATCACGCTACGCGACACAAGACACAAGGAACCAACACAACAGCCGGCCCCACTAATTCCCACTCTCACGCCGCAAAAAGCACACCGAAACCGCCAAACGCACGCACATTCCCCTTCGCACTGACACCACCGACCGGCTCGCTACCACACACCTCTCGGCAGCCGTTTCACGCCAATTCGCCACACAGTCGACAAGCGCCCGCCCTGTACGGCACACGCAACGACGCAGCGCAGCAAAGGGCGCCCGCAACACATACCTCTCCGCCGCCCGACGCGCCAACCGCCACACCACACCGCCAGCCACTCGCAAATTGTGCACTGCCACCAGCCACACGTCCAACACGCCGCGCCGCCTCCGGCCACCCGCCAGGGGGCGCTCACGTCCGCGACAACAGCGCGGCCCGCCGGGCCGGGCCGAACCGAACCGAACCGAGCCGCCGCTGCTCTGCACTCGGCACGGCCACACCCTGCTGCAGACCGGGCTCGTCTCTCTGTACGCGTCTGCCTGCGCATCAACACAACACGACCTTTTATATTTTTTTTTTTCCTCTCTACCGCCATCCCTTCTTCTCGCGTTTTACTCGTTGTTGCAGCAGCGGCGCCACACCTACACATCCACAGCCCCAGCCGAGCCGGCCTCACCTCAGGGCCCGCCGCCAGCGTCTCCTCCTCGGGCACAGGTGCGGTGCTGTGGCCGCCCATCCAACCGCATTGCTGGCCGTCCAGCCACCAGGCGTTCCCACTGCCGCGAGCCACGCCGCGCACCGACCCTGCTGCAGAAAACGAAGCATAGCCAGAGACCGACCGATACACAAAGCAAGCCGTCGCCTCGCCTCTTGTCCTTCCTGCCTTCCTTCCGCCCCCGCCCTTCTCACACCACCGCCTCTCCACTTTCGCCCCCCCCCCCCCCCCCCCTCCTTTTTTTTTTTTTTTTTTTTTTCTTCTTTCTTTCTTTCTTTGGCCCTCTCTCCTTCCCGCCATGGCGGTTACGGCACCGCCTGCAGCGGCAGATTTTTTGCGCCCACACGCCTACTCCTACCACCATTAACCTTGCCCTGCCCTGCCCATCAACGTCGCAGTCGAACCGACGCTTGCCAACACACTGCCCACGTTCCTTTCTCTTTTCGGCCTACGCCCATTACGCGCCGCCGCCACAGCACCTTCCCTTCCCACAACACACCGACGTCATCACACGCACCCAAAACAGGGGCCACGACCGTGTTCCTCGCCCACTCCCATCCCGCACGGTACGCACATTCCCAACTACTACCGCGCACCCTCCCTTTCCAATCTGTGTGTCTCTGTGTCTGTGTCCTGTCCGCGCGTGACGCCTCTCAACATCCGCCGTCCCCCGTCCCCCGTCCCGTTTTCGCCCCCATGCCGTCGTCGCGCCGCCTCCTCCCCGTCCACCGCCGCCCCTGTCCGCCCCGCACCACACCATACACCGCTGCTTGTCCCGGCCGTTGCCACCAAAGGCGCCGACCGCAAACGCGCCACGCCGCAGCCCCCGTGCGTCTCGCGCTCGCTTGCATCTCCGTGCCGACGCTGCCTCTCTTCCCACTCGCACTCGACCTCGACAACACAGTCTTTGGCTCCGCCACTGCGTGTTCCGGTGGTACGCACGCTGCAACACGTATGTATTCATTACCAGAGCGATGGCGAGGCATGACAGCATCTCTGTCTGACCAGAGAGTTCTTTATCGCTGCTAGTCGGCGCTTGGACCGCGCCAGACGACAGTAGTGGCACGCACCGGGTCGCCAGGAACAGTTGTTATATATATTGTAGCGCGAGTCGGGAGAGGTAGTAGTCGGTCGACAGTAGTAGCGGGTGGACGGTTGTACTGAGCGGGCGTCGGCGGCGTGCTCTGCTCGTCTCGCGACTCTGGTCACGGTTCGGGACGATGTATAGTATATTGTGTTATAATCAAAAAGGTGGTGTGACGCTGCATTGCGCAAATCTGATAACGTATGTTCATTGTACTTATTTTGTTCAACAACAAAAGCCCCACTATTACTGTTTTTCTAAAGTAACTTTTGTCTCTTAACGAAAAACATTCACTTTTTAAAGACTACGTCCTATGGCATTTCCCTCCAAGGAGTGCAATTAATTACCAGCCAGCACTCATTCATTGCACACAGCTGTGTAAGGGGTATCTACAATTGAGGAGCGGATATAAATGCAATTTTTTTTTTGTTTTTTTTTCTTTTGTGTGTGTGTTGTAACCTCCCAGCAAAATTTAAAATAATGGACAATGTTATTTACGGATGCTAATGGACATTGCGCTAATTGTAACCTCGCCCACAATGAGAGGTATTGAAAATGGCAACAAAAATGTGAAATTCGCAATCTGACTCAAATATAAAGTCTTCACACAACATTTAAAAAAGTCCGTTCAGTGACAAGAAACTTCAATTAAACCGAAATATCGGTCTTTGGCCCTGTGCAAAACAATCAGAATTAAAGTCTTACCTCCGAATAAATGGATGTCACATTTCTGCTCTGGTTGTTGCGCAGCGCTTGGAGGAACTGCATTGCAAATAATAATATTCTCTCTTTTTTTTTGTGATTTTAGTGACATTTTTCTTCAAAGAAGTGGAATGAAATGTGAAGTGCAACGAACTCTTTAGTTCAATAAAAAATTAAATGTTTGAAAAATGCTTTTGAAATAAAAATTATTATTGGGGAACTTGTTGGAGAATAATTACAATAAATACAATTTTTCATTATCTAATGATTATATTAATTAACAGTATACCTTATTCACCATCTTGACCAGTGTTGCCGACCGCCTACATCACAACAACCGCACTCGGCTGCTACTACTGACCGACCGCTCTGCATGACGACTATTAGCGTACTGCACGCGACGACTACTGACTGACTGACTGACTGACTGAGAACCGCTCGCAACACTCGCGCAGTCCAGCGCAAACTCTCTGGTCACAGATGCTACAATGTCTCGCCATCGCTACTATGTTACATACGTGTTTCAGTGTCTTTTTCATTGGGGTAACGATCTTTGGCTCTTTTTATTCTGAATACAGGGCCAAAGGTCAACGCTGCTGCCCTTATACAATTTATCAGGTTTCATTATGTCTGTTGCAATGTTACATACGGTTCACTCTTTCATTAATATTATCGTTGGGTTTGTTTTGTAGGGACGTTAACATTCTGGCACATTTTTATTATCATCGGACTCTCTGCTATTTGTGCAGGGAGGTTATGCCTGGGTCCATTTCCATTTCCATTTACATTTTAATATTGATAGACTTTTTGTTTTCTTTTTTGTTTCTTGTTGTTTTTCCTTCTTTTTTTTTGTT
Source organism: Schistocerca americana (assembly GCF_021461395.2). Lineage (NCBI taxonomy): Eukaryota > Metazoa > Arthropoda > Insecta > Orthoptera > Acrididae > Schistocerca > Schistocerca americana. The sequence goes on along the minus strand of NW_025725269.1, from coordinate 31,654 downwards.
TTGTTTTTCCCGCTCTCACCACCACCGCCGCATCACGCCTTCCGTTTTCTTGGTTTCTTTTCTGTTCTTCAACTGCTTCAACATCACCGCGCCCCATTTCCACACCACAGCCATCAGCCTCCAAGACGGGCGGGCGCAGTGTGCCATTTCCGGCGCACAAGCACACCCGTACGGTACTCTCCTCGCCCCCACGCCACCAACAACACAGCGACCACGCGGCTTTCAGGCATGGCACGGCATGGCACGGCACGGCACGGCACGGCACCGGCGAAATGCGCCGCCCCCGCCCCTCCGCGCATCCGTCCGTCTCGCCACGTTCACTGACAGCCGCGTCTGCGGCTACACCACGACAACCACAACACAACACCGCTCCCCTCCCTGGCAACTCACATTGTTTTTCTCCTCCTCTTTTGCACAAACCACAACGCCGAGCACAGGCGCAAGCCACCCACACCCCGCGCCCCTCCCCGTCCCGTCTTTGGCCGCCGCTCCTCGTTTCCTCGTTTGCCCCCTCCCATCTCCCGAAATGCCATGCCAGCAGCGTTACGCATGCCCCTCCCCTGTCCACACAACACTACCGCCTAACGAACAGCCACATCCAGGGCACGCCCACCTCCAAACACTGCCAATTCACGGACGCACGCACACACACACACACACACACACACACACACACACACTCACTTTCTCGACACCTTTCTGTACGGAGGGTGCGTCATCTCGACCGTGACAGAGTGACGGCAACTATCGACGATCCATTTCCCCCCACTGGTAAAACATGTCCACTAACACCTACATACATCATTCAAGTACACAGACAATAGCATACACACAATGGGAGGGCACACGAACATGGACGGCACGGCACTGTCATACACTCTTCCTCAGAACCATATCAACAAACGTTACGTACATCCGGGAAAGCGAAAGCGAACGCGAAAGCGAAAGCGAAAGCAAAAGCAAAGGCAAAGCCCAATGCAGCCGTCAAAGGTAACGTTCACCACGGCAGACACTTGCAGCCGCGCCGCCGTTAAACGCATTTCAGTGCGGCTCCAATACGCCTCCGACACGGGAACGTTCCGTTGCTCTACGAATGCGTTTCTCCCCTTTTTCCCTTCCTCTCTCTTTTGCCCCCCCTCCTTGCACTCTTGCCTCATTCCTCACGTTCTGCCCAGACATTCCGACCGATCAAAGTCAACCTTTCGTTACCGTTCTCAGCGCGACGGTGTACAACAGTATGACGGGTGTGCCCAAGACTTCGGGTTCAGTTGCGTGACGCCGGTCTATCGCGCCGATCGACAGTTACTCAGGGGGCGACGGATCGGACCACGTCACCGACACACAAAACACTTTCAAACAAACAAATACATACCGGATGGACACAGACAAACACGTGTACAGACATTCGCCAAACAAACGACCGCCGCCGCCGCCGTCGTCGTCTAGCGTGCATCTTGAATGACGACATCGGTGTGCGTGCGTCGTACGCAATCAGTCAGACACGGCTATCAAACATCAGAGTCGAATGGTACATCATCGTGCGTGTCGCCGTACACGTACAGTACAATACAACAACAATGCGTCTTAATGGCACGTTCATTTCAACGTCACTCACACACCTCCACGCTGCAGTTACGTCGCACCATTGTCAAACTCGGCGTACAGCAAAGGGAATAGTGGGCGGCAAAAAAAACCAAACAAAAACACTTCACATTTCACCCTCGCCATGTATGATGTGCAAAAAAAACAAACCCGCAAACGGCCGTCGTTACGGTGACACAAAAGTCGCCGATCGCACTGTCCCCCCTCGCAGACGGGTAACACACACACCCCAACAACACCAATGGGTCAAAAACCACGCCAACGAGGCGTGCCACCATTCCACGCCACGGCGACCAACCTCGTGGCCGTACCCCGCGCAACACGCTTTGACGCGCCCCCCCACCCACAATCAAAATGCACACATACATCACAGCCGTCCACACAAACAACAACAACAATTCCGCCCTTCCCGCAAAAGGCAAGTTGGTGGCCCTGAAAAGGGCCGTTTTGCCGCTCTCGCAACGGAGGAGCCTTCTCCATCCTTCCTTCCATTCCAGAGCCACCTCCTTACTTGGAGCTCGTGTACTTGGTCACCGCCTTCGTGCCCTCGCTCACGGCGTGCTTGGCCAGCTCGCCAGGCAGCAACAGCCGCACAGCGGTCTGGATCTCGCGGGACGTGATGGTCGAGCGCTTGTTGTAGTGCGCCAGGCGAGAAGCCTCGGCCGCAATGCGCTCGAAAATGTCGTTCACGAAGCTGTTCATGATGCTCATCGCCTTCGACGAGATGCCCGTGTCAGGGTGCACCTGCTTCAGCACCTTGTAGATGTAGATGGCATAGCTCTCCTTCCTCTTGCGCTTCTTCTTCTTGTCGCCCTTCGAAATGTTCTTCTGCGCCTTGCCAGCCTTCTTGGCGGCCTTCCCGCTAGTCTTGGGCGGCATCTCGAACCAACGTACGGCAGCAGCAACACCAGTAGCAAGCGCTCCGCTCTAGTCAGCGTCTCCCCACACAGTGGCACCCGCCGCCAGCCGCCGCCGCACCTTTACCAGCTCGCCCTGTTGCGGCCGCCGACCAATGGGGCGCGCGCGCAACCGGCCGCCGCACCCGAGCCCATAAAGCACCCCCACCCCGGCTGCGCCGGCACGCACTCCGCTGCTCGACTCGCTGCCGCTCGCACCGGTCGTTTTCGTTTCCGTTTCGTGTGCACCGTCGCTAGCCCATCGCCATGTCCGGACGCGGAAAGGGAGGCAAAGTCAAGGGCAAGTCAAAGTCCCGCTCAAGCAGGGCTGGGCTCCAGTTCCCGGTCGGCAGAATCCACCGCCTCCTGCGCAAGGGAAACTACGCAGAGCGCGTCGGCGCCGGGGCGCCCGTCTACCTCGCCGCCGTCATGGAGTACCTCGCGGCTGAGGTGCTCGAGCTGGCCGGAAACGCGGCCCGCGACAACAAGAAGACGCGCATCATCCCGCGCCACCTGCAGCTTGCCATCCGCAACGACGAGGAGCTCAACAAGCTCCTGTCGGGCGTCACCATCGCACAGGGTGGTGTCCTGCCCAACATCCAGGCCGTCCTGCTGCCAAAGAAGACCGAGAAGAAGGCCTAAAGGAGGCCAGGCAATCGCAGCGCCGCGTGCTCCCCTGCACGCAACGCGCTTTGCCGGCTCGGCCCACAACAATCGGCCCTTTTCAGGGCCACCACACAAACCTACGTCCAAAGCAAAATTGCAGTCGTCCTCGCCGCACCTTGTTTTGTTTTAACTTTGCACTGTCACAGCACAGCCGCCGCCGGCGCACGTCCGCCATCTTGTCGCCCACACAGCCCGTGTGGCCCAACACACACACACACACACACACACATTTTGCACGGTCGCAGTCGCCTTCCAAACCGACAACGGCAGCAATAATGACCATTGTTAAAGGGAGGCGTGTCGACACACCGCCCTCCACTCCCGCGCGCAACGGCCGTCGACACGAACGAAACAGCTGATCCGGCCGCCTATGCCCACACGCCTTGCCTCGGAAACCCCAACGCCGCCGCAAACAAACACACAGAGCCAAACCACGCAAGCAAATAATCACCGCCTCTCGCACAACAACACACAGCCCGCCATCTCCGTCGCGATCGATACAAAGACACACAAACGAAGCAGCTCCACACACAGCCAGCCACATGACACGTTTCCTTTCCTTCTCCCCTCCCAGTCACATCACGTCGCTCAAACGGAAAGAAAGAAAGAAACAAACAAACAACACAGCGCACACACGCAGCAACAACACAGACTCTTTCGCACTTTTCAACTTCCGAACAGTGTGGTGGCCCTGAAAAGGGCCGTTTTCTAGTCTCTCCCACCCACAAGCACGGCCGCGGGAAGGCCAGCGCCCGCTGCGACGCAGCCTAACCGCCGAAACCGTACAGGGTGCGCCCCTGCCTCTTCAGGGCGTACACCACGTCCATGGCCGTCACAGTCTTGCGCTTGGCGTGCTCAGTGTACGTCACCGCGTCGCGGATCACGTTCTCCAGGAACACCTTCAGCACCCCGCGGGTCTCCTCGTAGATCAGACCAGAGATGCGCTTCACGCCGCCCCTGCGAGCCAGGCGGCGGATGGCGGGCTTCGTGATGCCCTGGATGTTGTCGCGCAACACCTTGCGGTGCCGCTTGGCGCCACCCTTGCCGAGCCCCTTTCCTCCCTTGCCGCGGCCTGTCATCCTTCCTTCCTCGGGCAAAGCAAAACGTGCACAAACAGCGGCTGCAGCGGCTGGCGAGTCGGCTACGGTCTGCGCCCAGCGCGCCCGCCGCCCCCCTATATAGACTCTGGCCCGCCCTCCCCCCACCACGCGCAACCGAGGGCATATAAGCGCAGCACGGAGGCGCGCGGGCCCGTTGTCAAGGCAGCACCGGACGCCGCGCCACACCTAACCTCCACGCACGCCGCTCCGCTACCGCTACCGCCATGGCCCGCACAAAGCAAACGGCCCGCAAGTCCACCGGCGGAAAGGCGCCGCGCAAACAGCTCGCCACCAAGGCGGCGAGGAAGAGCGCGCCCGCCACCGGAGGCGTCAAGAAGCCCCACCGCTACAGGCCGGGCACCGTCGCCCTGCGAGAAATCAGGCGCTACCAGAAGAGCACAGAGCTGCTCATCCGCAAGCTGCCATTCCAGCGCCTAGTGCGCGAGATCGCCCAGGACTTCAAGACCGACCTGCGCTTCCAGAGCTCCGCAGTCATGGCCCTGCAGGAGGCCAGCGAGGCCTACCTCGTCGGCCTCTTCGAAGACACCAACCTGTGCGCAATCCACGCCAAGCGCGTCACCATCATGCCCAAGGACATCCAGCTCGCGCGCCGCATCCGCGGCGAGCGCGCCTAAACCGCGCCGCGGCACCGCACCGCACAAACAAAAACGGCCCTTTTCAGGGCCACTAACATCTCTCCGTCGCGAGCAAACTTTGTCGGTCGCCTGCCTCTCGCCCCGCAACCCAAAAACAAAAACCACCACTTCCCGTCCGTCCGCCACACCCGCTCACTCTGCCTGCCTGCTAGCAGCGCGCAACAATCACACATCATCCCTCCCCGGCGCTCAAAGCGCACAATACCCAACGGCCGACGTCACACCGCACGGGTGGCTGGCCGGCCGCCGCTTTCGTTTCGAAAACAAAAAAAACCCGCACTCCACTCCGACGCGCTCGCTCGCTCTACACGCCACCGAAATCCCCGCCGACTCCTTCCGCATCTCAACGTGCCCCCCGTTGCAAAACATAACACACACACACACACAAAGGAACAAAACAAAGACCAGACACGACTCGACAAGACAGACATCCGAGAAGAACGAACGCAGGCAAGCCAACCAACGTATTCAAACTAAACAACGTGACAGAAAACCAACCGTCGGCCGCCGCCACAAACACGGCGACAATCAACCACGACAACAACAACAACAACAACAACAACAACACCGCTTACCGCTACCGCCGCCCACACCCGCCACCGACCCCCGCAATCCAACCACCACGGCACGCAAACAGCATCCCCACGGGCATACAGACAGACACCCACACCAAACGCAACACGACAATCAAAACCTTCCCCGACGTGCTTTGATGGCCCTGAGAAGGGCCGTTTTTTTTGGGCCGCGCGTCTCTTGCGCGCCACTAGACGACGACGGGGGGTGGGGACGACGGAGTCAAGCGCCAAACCCTTCCTTTCCCCCATCTCTTTCTCCTCTACTCTACTTCTTCTTCTTGGGCGAAGCCTTCGCCTTAGACGGCGTCGTCGCCTTCTTCGGGCGCGGCGCCTTCGGCTTCTTCGTCGGAACCTTGGCGGCCTTCTTCGCCTTCGACGGCGACTTGGCCTTGGCCGGCTTGGCCGCAGCCGCCTTCTTCGCACCCGCGGGAGCGGCCGACGCCGCAGACGCCTTCTTGGCGGCGCCCGCCTTCCGACCGGTCGCCGCCTTCACGCCACCAGCCTTCTTTGCGCCGGCCGCACGGGCGCCCTTCTTCTCCTTGCTGGCCGGAGCGGCGCGCTTCTTCTTGGCACCGCCAGCACGAGCCTTGCCGCCCTCGGCCGCCCCCCCGCCGCCGGCGCCGGCAAGCTTGAACGAGCCGGACGCGCCCTTCCCCTTCGTCTGCACCAGCTCGCCCGCCACGACGGCCGACTTGAGGTACTTCTTGATAAACGGCGCCAGCTTCTCCGCGTCCAGCTTGTAGTGCGCGGCTATGTACTTCTTGATCGCCTGCAGCGACGACCCGCCGCGCTCCTTCAGACTCTTGATGGCGGCCGTCACCATCTCAGAGGTGCGCGGGTGCGCAGGCTTGGCGCGCGGCTTCTTCGCAGACGACGCAGACTTGGCCTTCTTCGTAGTGCCGGTGGCGGCGGGTGCCGCAGCAGTCTCGTTCGTAGCCGCCTGATCTGCCATTTCGACGACGCGCGTAACACACAGCGAGAGCGAGCGGGACGGCAGGCACGCAAGCACAGCACAGCAGCAGAGCAGAGAATCACTTTTTTTTTTTTTTTTTTTTTTTTTTTTTTTTTTTGTTTTTTTTTTTTTTTTTTTTTTTTTTTTTTTTTTTTTTTGCACTTTTCATTCCCACCCCTGATGGGGATGGGCGGGCTGTTTGAGGGCTTGCATTGCCCTTTTCAGCCATTTGCTGTACATAACTCGTACATTCATTTATTTATTAATTCAATATTTCTTGCAAAGTGCATTTGATCATATTGAGTATACATAGATATAGCATATATAGAAATGTGGGAATATAAAATAATACAATAATACAAAATAAAACAAAATAATACAATAATACCAAATAAAACAAAATATAAAGTAGGTACAAGGATATTAGATAGGTACAAAATGTTACATAAAATGAGGTTAGAGGTTGAGGTTTAAGTGTTAAAGATTTTAAGTCATGTTGTGATATAGTGTTTCTTTATAAATTATATATTATATCGTATTTTCCGTTATGATTGTTTTCTTGGAGTACTTTGGTGTGTATTGAGGTTGTGCATACGATAGTAGTACCATAGTTTGGTGTGTATGCTACTTTTAATGTTTAATTTGTTATTTCTATGCTACTTTTTAGATGTAGCTTAGGTCTACAGTTCTTGTGTATGTTTTGTGTGTGTGCGTGTGCGCGCAGGCGCGTTTGTGTGTATATTCTGGGGTCAGTTTCTTTGTCTTTGGGTGAGGTGTGGGGGAAGTTGGATGCCTTGTGTTAGTGGTTCCATGGTGGGGGCGAGGTCTGGGTATTCTTGGCTGGTGTTTTGTGCTACTGTACACGCTGGTTGGGTATACTTAAATTTTGGTCGTCTGTTCATTCGCGGTCTTGTTGTCAAAATGTCTTCCATGTCTGGGCGTTTCGTTAATATGTGTCTACCGTAGTTCGCTCTGAGTTTGGTCAGTCTGTTTTGTAGCGGCTCCACGCCTGTGATGTCATATACGTCGTCTCTAGGCGTGAGCCTTGGCAGTCTACAGATGCTGCGTAAAAGTCGTCTTTCGGTCGAGTAGAGTTGTTCGGCTACCGGTTTGTGCAAGCCTCCTAGGGGGGCTGCTGCATATTCTATCACTGGTCTGATGTACGTCTTGTAGGTGTGTATCGCCGTGTGGTCGTCACATCCATGGAAACGTCCTTGTACTTGTCTGATTAGGCATTGTCTTTTCCTCGTCTTGTTTAACAGATAAGTGAGATGTGTCTTCCAGTTTAAGTACTTGTCTAGGTACACTCCTAGGTACCTGGCAGTGTCATTAAGTCTTAGTGGTGTGTCCCACAGCGTCAGTTGTATGTCATTTGTGTTTTGTTGTCGTTTTTTCGTCAGGTGTCTGTGTCTAAATAAAACCATTTGGGTTTTGGTTGGGTTTGGTCGGATTCTCCATGTCGTCATCCAGTATTCTAATCTTTGTAGGTAGGTCTGTGTTTTTTGTTGTATGGTTGTCGTCCTCAAGTCTGTGCACCAGTAGGCGGTGTCGTCAGCATACAGTCCTACCGTTTCTTTGGGGGTTGTTGTCGTTGGTACGTCAGCCGTGTAAAGCGCGTACAGCAGCGGGGATAGGATACCTCCTTGTGGCACTCCTGCTTGGGGTGTGAATTCTTGGGAGTAGGCTCCGCCGACATGTACCTTGCACTTCCTGTTTGTGATGTACGCCCGTATTAGTCGTATAACTTTGGTCGGGAGGCCCAATTTGCTCAGTTTGTATAGTAGTCCTGTATGCCAGAGCTTGTCGAAGGCACGCTCTATGTCTAAGAAGACTGCAAGCGTGCAGTGTCCTATGTTGAAGCCTTGTGTTATTCCGTTGGTCAGTCTGATTAACGGGTCGTTAGTGGAGTGATTTTGTCGGAAGCCTGATTGTGTCAGAGGGAGGATGTCGTTGCGCTCTACATACGTTTTTATGCGGTCAGTTAGTATCCTTTCGTAAGTTTTCCCTATGACGTCGAGTAGAGATATCGGTCTGTAAGATCTTGGGTCAGTCCTTGGTTTGTCAGGTTTTGGTATCATTATTGTTTTGCTAGTCTTCCAAGTGGCGGGTAGCGTTTCATTTGTGAGACAATAGTTGTAGATGAGGTAGAGGATGGGTGTCAGGAGGTGGGCTGGGGCTTTTTGAAGGTGTATACGTCTTATGTCATTTTGTCCTGGAGCTGTGTTACGTCCTGAGTATATGGCATTGATTATTTCTGCGTTAGTGATTTCTGCTGTCAGCGTGTTTTCGTCTTCTGTTGCTGTCGTTGGGGTGTTTAGGATTATAGTCAGCTGTTGCTCGGCGTGTTGTCTGAAGTTGTCGTCAAATTTTGCGTCTTGTGGGAAGGAGTAAACTTGCTGTAGTACTTGTCGAAATGCGTCTGCTTGTTCTGCTTTGTCTGTTGTCGGTTCATTATCCACTAGTAATGTAGTGTTTGTTGTCCGTCGTTGTCCCGTGAGCGTTTTAAAGCGTTGCCAGAATTTCCCCCCTTCCCTGTAGTTAAGTCTTCTGCATGTGTCGTCCCATTGTCTTTGTCGGTGTTCGCATATGATTCTTTTAACTCTGTCATTCAATCTATTCCATTGTCTTTTTAGGTCTGGGTTGTTGTCGCGTCTGATTTGTCTATAAAGTTGTTTTTTGTGTCGTATTAGGTTGAGGGCTTCCTGGGGTATGGCTTGTTTCCAATTTTCGACTACTATAGTGGGTATGGCTTCATGTATTGCTTGATGTATGGCAGTCTCTATTCTATTTGTGGCGTGTTGGAGGTCGTCGTCGTCTGTTATCGTCAGTGGTATTGCTAGTTGTTCCGTGAGTACTTCTTTATATTTGTCCCAATTCGCATTTGCGTATTTGCGGATTGTTCGTCTTGTGGGTATATGGTCTGGGGGCAGGGTGGCGCTGGTCGAAAAAAGGATAGGCAGGTGGTCGCTAGTTATCGAGGTGCCCACGACAGCATCTGACATTGTGTCGCTAATGTTGTGTCCATATAGTACGTGATCTGGTGTCGAGTGGCCTCGGTGTCCTATGAAAGTCGGTTGGTTAACTGGTAACCGTTCCATTGGTTCTGTTGTCAGGAAGTCGAATAGACTACGTCCGTTTCTATTGTCGGCTGTGTCCCCTAGCATATGGTGTCGTGCATTAAAGTCTCCTAGTATTATGTATCTATTGTAAGTCATCATATGTCGTAGGAAGTGCAGTGGCAGGGGCGTTCCAGATGGGTTGTACAGGCATGCTATCGTAAGAGTGCGTCTGTTTTTGTCTCTTATCTGTACTATCACTGCTTCTAGGTTATTGAGTGGTGCCGGAAGAGGGATCTCCTTTGCTGCAATAGTGTTCTGCACGAGTATAGCTACTCCTCCTCTTCCGTCCTGCCTGTCTTTTCTGAATGTATTGAACCTGGGGATGTTAAAGGCGTGTGTGTTTCTTAGCCATGTTTCGGTGATGCCTGCAACATGGACACCTTCCTGTTGTATGGTGTGCGTTAGTATTGGGCGTTTCGGTTTGACGCCTTGGGCGTTTACCGATAGGAGACGTAGAGTGTTGTCCATCGCGGAGGTGCCTGGGAGGGAGGGGGTTGGAGTTAGGGTGTGGGTGTCTGTTTAATTCGTGTCCTGTTGTACGTGTTGCGGTGTGTGCTGGGGTGTGTGTTGTGGTGTGTGTCTGAAGCGAGTTTCTGGGTGCCAGTGGTCGCTTATTGTGATATGTATTTTACTTCCTGTTTGTGTAACCTCAAAGTCTTTTTCTAAAATCTGTTTAGTAGCTTGTTTCAGTGATTTTTTGATGGCTTCCCTGCGATCCTGGAACAAGTCCAGCAGAGTTGCAGCAAGGACTCGCAGCAGGTCTTCCTTCAGCACGAGCTCTTGTTTGAGGTCGTCGTTGTTGTTTGGAAGTGGCGCTGGTTCGTCGATGATTTTTATTGGCGCGCGCGTTTCCTCACTTGTTGCCTCCTTGGGACGCATGGGACACCTGTACGAGAGCGCGGAGTGGTCACCCTTGCAGTTTGCGCACATCTCTTTCTCTTTTATGTTACAGCGTGAGAGATCGTGCGGTCCACTGCATCTTGGGCACTTTGTCTCTCTAGTGCAGTTCGCTGTGGCATGCTCAAAGGTTAAGCACCTGCCACATTGTGCCGGTTGTGGGGGAGGGTCACGTGGGGGCTCTGCGTGTCTTATGGTGAAATCTATTTTTGCTCCCTCAGTCAGGAGTGTGTCAACAGTTTGTTGGCAGTACGTAATCACCCTGAATTTCTGGGTGAACGCGTCGCGCTTCCTGTCCTTTATTCGCCATGCTTTTACCACATCGAAACCCTGTTGGCGAAGTTGCTCTGTCACAGTTTCGTCCGTTGTTCCGTGTGGGATTTGTTTCAATATGACACTCATTGAGGGGTTCTTCCTGTGTCTCCCTATGGATCCTCGCGGTTCCCTTGTTTGTCTGGAGTTAACGGTGACCTCAGGGTACCCAGATCTCCTAAGTTTGTACATGATTTCCCCCTCGGCGCCACCCATCAATCACAAGGCCCAGCCAGTGTCGCGGGCGGGCGCGGACGGCCGAGAGAGCGGCCGCCACTCTGCGCGCCGCCGCGCCGCGCCTCCCGCGCTTGCTACCGCCCAACGTCCGACAGCCTGTGCGGAGCAGCCCCAAACCTGCGCCACAACCGCCCGCGCCTTTCAAACCACCGAGGATGGGGCTACACACAGCCACACCACAGTCGCCAACCAGTCGCCACGGCAGCGCCGCAAACCACGGCCAAACTGCAGCTACCGCGCGCTACAGCCTGGGTCGGCCCGCCGAGAATCGCCGCCCCCGCCCAAATGCCGCCCCCACAGCCCCAGCCGACGACCCGCCACAATGGCCAAACCTTCGGCAAAACTCCCACACCGTCGCCGCGGCAGCCCGGCCAGCGCGGCCGGCGCCACAGCCACACAAGCCGAGGCGTGCGGCGATGACGGCCGTGCAAACGCGCCTCCGCCGCCCCATCGCCTTCCGTCGCCCTCCCGCCGTTTCCCGATCGGCCCGCAGCCGTCGGGCCACATCGCGCGCCGTCCTCCTCCTCTCGCCCGCCAACATTCACAGCCGTTTCTCAACAATTGCCCGCCGCAAACGGACGCCGCCTGCGCAACAGGCGCCGCCGCCCCTCGCCGCTTCCGACCCAACCCCTCGACCGAGGCAAACCGCAATCCGAATCTACAGACCAACCCAATCTGCCGTCAAGCACACACGACAGCCGACCTTACACGTTACGCGTTACACATTACGTTTACACGTCTACGTTAGGTTAGGTTAGGTTAGGTGGACGTGGGTTAGGTTAAGGGGACTTGGGTTAGGTTAAGCGTCAAACTTAGGTTAAGCATTCAAACACGTCAGGCGTCAGAGGTTAGGTTAGGTTAGGTTAGGTTAGGTTACACGTTAGGTTAAGGGGTCAGTGCTAGGTTAAGAAGCGTCAAACGTAGGTTAAAAAAGCGTTCAAACGTGAGGCGTGAGCCGGACAGCTTACCTTACGTAGACGTTAGGGGCTCACAGGCTGAGCTCACCTCGCCACACCACAGGTTAGGTTCGGTTCGCTCGGCTCAGCGTAAAGCGCCGAGGTCAGGGTTACGTTCGTTCACCTTCGGGCGCCACACTTTCGGTTGAAAGGTCGCGACGGGACGACGTCGGCAGGCACGCCGCAAACGAACAAAAACGTACAGACGACGTCGGAAACCGCCGACAGACGGGGGAGCAGCACGACCACGACCAGACACCGAGCGCGAACGAGACACACGCGAACCACCCCCACCGGCCAAAGGGCACCACACAACAACCCAGAGCACCACGTGTCGACACCAGAGCAACCCGCCGCTCACGCGACATGGGCTGGCACCGAAGGGCAACCGCCCGCAACTGCGCTTTCCGCGCCGGCCCGGATGCACGTCGTGCTACAACAACACCACTACCGTACACAGCCGCTGTTCACAACATCACTATCAATGGCGCGCCCGCGGCTCGCCGCCGTCGCAGTCGCAGCCCCAACGCCAGCACTTTTGCACCACCATTCACACGCACCGCAACACAGCTCGCCGACACAGCCGAACAAAACAAACACCACACAACAACAGCAACAACGCCGCCGCCTCTACTTGTGCCGGCGACCCACCCCGCCGATGGCGCACCTTTCGCCAGCCGGCAATCGACACACACGCACCCACCCACCGGGGCCCAGTGCAAAAAAAAACACACAAAAACAAAAAAACCAAACAACACAAACGACACGGGAAGCGCACACCGCCACTTCGCGCGCACGCCACCAACCAGTCGTCGTCTCAAAATAACAAACACAAACAAAATAAACTAACAACTAGGGCAACACAAAACAAAAACGCCTCGCACGAACCGCCCACAAAAAGGACAAGCACACGCACAGCCTCTGCTGACGACCACGACGCAGCGGCACGCTGCTCCTGTCCCGCGCCCCGCGCCCCACTCGATTCACAACTCACGCGACACCGTCAACGACGGGCTCGCTTCCCGCAACCTACCACCTTTCCGCCACGACGCACAGCCCCAGCCAGCCCCACCCGACGACGCCCGTGGCAACGACTGCACTTTCACCACCGCCTCCCCCTTCCCCCCCCCCAAAACACACACACACACACACACACAGCCAGCCAAAAACGCACTCGCGACCCACACATGCACGTGCATCGGCACACGCCAACCAGTCAACGTCGACAACCACACGCAAGGCTCGAAACGAAACCGGCGTCCTTCCACGTTGCCATCACGCTACGCGACACAAGACACAAGGAACCAACACAACAGCCGGCCCCACTAATTCCCACTCTCACGCCGCAAAAAGCACACCGAAACCGCCAAACGCACGCACATTCCCCTTCGCACTGACACCACCGACCGGCTCGCTACCACACACCTCTCGGCAGCCGTTTCACGCCAATTCGCCACACAGTCGACAAGCGCCCGCCCTGTACGGCACACGCAACGACGCAGCGCAGCAAAGGGCGCCCGCAACACATACCTCTCCGCCGCCCGACGCGCCAACCGCCACACCACACCGCCAGCCACTCGCAAATTGTGCACTGCCACCAGCCACACGTCCAACACGCCGCGCCGCCTCCGGCCACCCGCCAGGGGGCGCTCACGTCCGCGACAACAGCGCGGCCCGCCGGGCCGGGCCGAACCGAACCGAACCGAGCCGCCGCTGCTCTGCACTCGGCACGGCCACACCCTGCTGCAGACCGGGCTCGTCTCTCTGTACGCGTCTGCCTGCGCATCAACACAACACGACCTTTTATATTTTTTTTTTTCCTCTCTACCGCCATCCCTTCTTCTCGCGTTTTACTCGTTGTTGCAGCAGCGGCGCCACACCTACACATCCACAGCCCCAGCCGAGCCGGCCTCACCTCAGGGCCCGCCGCCAGCGTCTCCTCCTCGGGCACAGGTGCGGTGCTGTGGCCGCCCATCCAACCGCATTGCTGGCCGTCCAGCCACCAGGCGTTCCCACTGCCGCGAGCCACGCCGCGCACCGACCCTGCTGCAGAAAACGAAGCATAGCCAGAGACCGACCGATACACAAAGCAAGCCGTCGCCTCGCCTCTTGTCCTTCCTGCCTTCCTTCCGCCCCCGCCCTTCTCACACCACCGCCTCTCCACTTTCGCCCCCCCCCCCCCCCCTCCTTTTTTTTTTTTTTTTTTTTTTCTTCTTTCTTTCTTTCTTTGGCCCTCTCTCCTTCCCGCCATGGCGGTTACGGCACCGCCTGCAGCGGCAGATTTTTTGCGCCCACACGCCTACTCCTACCACCATTAACCTTGCCCTGCCCTGCCCATCAACGTCGCAGTCGAACCGACGCTTGCCAACACACTGCCCACGTTCCTTTCTCTTTTCGGCCTACGCCCATTACGCGCCGCCGCCACAGCACCTTCCCTTCCCACAACACACCGACGTCATCACACGCACCCAAAACAGGGGCCACGACCGTGTTCCTCGCCCACTCCCATCCCGCACGGTACGCACATTCCCAACTACTACCGCGCACCCTCCCTTTCCAATCTGTGTGTCTCTGTGTCTGTGTCCTGTCCGCGCGTGACGCCTCTCAACATCCGCCGTCCCCCGTCCCCCGTCCCGTTTTCGCCCCCATGCCGTCGTCGCGCCGCCTCCTCCCCGTCCACCGCCGCCCCTGTCCGCCCCGCACCACACCATACACCGCTGCTTGTCCCGGCCGTTGCCACCAAAGGCGCCGACCGCAAACGCGCCACGCCGCAGCCCCCGTGCGTCTCGCGCTCGCTTGCATCTCCGTGCCGACGCTGCCTCTCTTCCCACTCGCACTCGACCTCGACAACACAGTCTTTGGCTCCGCCACTGCGTGTTCCGGTGGTACGCACGCTGCAACACGTATGTATTCATTACCAGAGCGATGGCGAGGCATGACAGCATCTCTGTCTGACCAGAGAGTTCTTTATCGCTGCTAGTCGGCGCTTGGACCGCGCCAGACGACAGTAGTGGCACGCACCGGGTCGCCAGGAACAGTTGTTATATATATTGTAGCGCGAGTCGGGAGAGGTAGTAGTCGGTCGACAGTAGTAGCGGGTGGACGGTTGTACTGAGCGGGCGTCGGCGGCGTGCTCTGCTCGTCTCGCGACTCTGGTCACGGTTCGGGACGATGTATAGTATATTGTGTTATAATCAAAAAGGTGGTGTGACGCTGCATTGCGCAAATCTGATAACGTATGTTCATTGTACTTATTTTGTTCAACAACAAAAGCCCCACTATTACTGTTTTTCTAAAGTAACTTTTGTCTCTTAACGAAAAACATTCACTTTTTAAAGACTACGTCCTATGGCATTTCCCTCCAAGGAGTGCAATTAATTACCAGCCAGCACTCATTCATTGCACACAGCTGTGTAAGGGGTATCTACAATTGAGGAGCGGATATAAATGCAATTTTTTTTTTGTTTTTTTTTCTTTTGTGTGTGTGTTGTAACCTCCCAGCAAAATTTAAAATAATGGACAATGTTATTTACGGATGCTAATGGACATTGCGCTAATTGTAACCTCGCCCACAATGAGAGGTATTGAAAATGGCAACAAAAATGTGAAATTCGCAATCTGACTCAAATATAAAGTCTTCACACAACATTTAAAAAAGTCCGTTCAGTGACAAGAAACTTCAATTAAACCGAAATATCGGTCTTTGGCCCTGTGCAAAACAATCAGAATTAAAGTCTTACCTCCGAATAAATGGATGTCACATTTCTGCTCTGGTTGTTGCGCAGCGCTTGGAGGAACTGCATTGCAAATAATAATATTCTCTCTTTTTTTTTGTGATTTTAGTGACATTTTTCTTCAAAGAAGTGGAATGAAATGTGAAGTGCAACGAACTCTTTAGTTCAATAAAAAATTAAATGTTTGAAAAATGCTTTTGAAATAAAAATTATTATTGGGGAACTTGTTGGAGAATAATTACAATAAATACAATTTTTCATTATCTAATGATTATATTAATTAACAGTATACCTTATTCACCATCTTGACCAGTGTTGCCGACCGCCTACATCACAACAACCGCACTCGGCTGCTACTACTGACCGACCGCTCTGCATGACGACTATTAGCGTACTGCACGCGACGACTACTGACTGACTGACTGACTGACTGAGAACCGCTCGCAACACTCGCGCAGTCCAGCGCAAACTCTCTGGTCACAGATGCTACAATGTCTCGCCATCGCTACTATGTTACATACGTGTTTCAGTGTCTTTTTCATTGGGGTAACGATCTTTGGCTCTTTTTATTCTGAATACAGGGCCAAAGGTCAACGCTGCTGCCCTTATACAATTTATCAGGTTTCATTATGTCTGTTGCAATGTTACATACGGTTCACTCTTTCATTAATATTATCGTTGGGTTTGTTTTGTAGGGACGTTAACATTCTGGCACATTTTTATTATCATCGGACTCTCTGCTATTTGTGCAGGGAGGTTATGCCTGGGTCCATTTCCATTTCCATTTACATTTTAATATTGATAGACTTTTTGTTTTCTTTTTTGTTTCTTGTTGTTTTTCCTTCTTTTTTTTTGTTTTGTTTTTCCCGCTCTCACCACCACCGCCGCATCACGCCTTCCGTTTTCTTGGTTTCTTTTCTGTTCTTCAACTGCTTCAACATCACCGCGCCCCATTTCCACACCACAGCCATCAGCCTCCAAGACGGGCGGGCGCAGTGTGCCATTTCCGGCGCACAAGCACACCCGTACGGTACTCTCCTCGCCCCCACGCCACCAACAACACAGCGACCACGCGGCTTTCAGGCATGGCACGGCATGGCACGGCACGGCACGGCACGGCACCGGCGAAATGCGCCGCCCCCGCCCCTCCGCGCATCCGTCCGTCTCGCCACGTTCACTGACAGCCGCGTCTGCGGCTACACCACGACAACCACAACACAACACCGCTCCCCTCCCTGGCAACTCACATTGTTTTTCTCCTCCTCTTTTGCACAAACCACAACGCCGAGCACAGGCGCAAGCCACCCACACCCCGCGCCCCTCCCCGTCCCGTCTTTGGCCGCCGCTCCTCGTTTCCTCGTTTGCCCCCTCCCATCTCCCGAAATGCCATGCCAGCAGCGTTACGCATGCCCCTCCCCTGTCCACACAACACTACCGCCTAACGAACAGCCACATCCAGGGCACGCCCACCTCCAAACACTGCCAATTCACGGACGCACGCACACACACACACACACACACACACACACACACACACTCACTTTCTCGACACCTTTCTGTACGGAGGGTGCGTCATCTCGACCGTGACAGAGTGACGGCAACTATCGACGATCCATTTCCCCCCACTGGTAAAACATGTCCACTAACACCTACATACATCATTCAAGTACACAGACAATAGCATACACACAATGGGAGGGCACACGAACATGGACGGCACGGCACTGTCATACACTCTTCCTCAGAACCATATCAACAAACGTTACGTACATCCGGGAAAGCGAAAGCGAACGCGAAAGCGAAAGCGAAAGCAAAAGCAAAGGCAAAGCCCAATGCAGCCGTCAAAGGTAACGTTCACCACGGCAGACACTTGCAGCCGCGCCGCCGTTAAACGCATTTCAGTGCGGCTCCAATACGCCTCCGACACGGGAACGTTCCGTTGCTCTACGAATGCGTTTCTCCCCTTTTTCCCTTCCTCTCTCTTTTGCCCCCCCTCCTTGCACTCTTGCCTCATTCCTCACGTTCTGCCCAGACATTCCGACCGATCAAAGTCAACCTTTCGTTACCGTTCTCAGCGCGACGGTGTACAACAGTATGACGGGTGTGCCCAAGACTTCGGGTTCAGTTGCGTGACGCCGGTCTATCGCGCCGATCGACAGTTACTCAGGGGGCGACGGATCGGACCACGTCACCGACACACAAAACACTTTCAAACAAACAAATACATACCGGATGGACACAGACAAACACGTGTACAGACATTCGCCAAACAAACGACCGCCGCCGCCGCCGTCGTCGTCTAGCGTGCATCTTGAATGACGACATCGGTGTGCGTGCGTCGTACGCAATCAGTCAGACACGGCTATCAAACATCAGAGTCGAATGGTACATCATCGTGCGTGTCGCCGTACACGTACAGTACAATACAACAACAATGCGTCTTAATGGCACGTTCATTTCAACGTCACTCACACACCTCCACGCTGCAGTTACGTCGCACCATTGTCAAACTCGGCGTACAGCAAAGGGAATAGTGGGCGGCAAAAAAAACCAAACAAAAACACTTCACATTTCACCCTCGCCATGTATGATGTGCAAAAAAAACAAACCCGCAAACGGCCGTCGTTACGGTGACACAAAAGTCGCCGATCGCACTGTCCCCCCTCGCAGACGGGTAACACACACACCCCAACAACACCAATGGGTCAAAAACCACGCCAACGAGGCGTGCCACCATTCCACGCCACGGCGACCAACCTCGTGGCCGTACCCCGCGCAACACGCTTTGACGCGCCCCCCCACCCACAATCAAAATGCACACATACATCACAGCCGTCCACACAAACAACAACAACAATTCCGCCCTTCCCGCAAAAGGCAAGTTGGTGGCCCTGAAAAGGGCCGTTTTGCCGCTCTCGCAACGGAGGAGCCTTCTCCATCCTTCCTTCCATTCCAGAGCCACCTCCTTACTTGGAGCTCGTGTACTTGGTCACCGCCTTCGTGCCCTCGCTCACGGCGTGCTTGGCCAGCTCGCCAGGCAGCAACAGCCGCACAGCGGTCTGGATCTCGCGGGACGTGATGGTCGAGCGCTTGTTGTAGTGCGCCAGGCGAGAAGCCTCGGCCGCAATGCGCTCGAAAATGTCGTTCACGAAGCTGTTCATGATGCTCATCGCCTTCGACGAGATGCCCGTGTCAGGGTGCACCTGCTTCAGCACCTTGTAGATGTAGATGGCATAGCTCTCCTTCCTCTTGCGCTTCTTCTTCTTGTCGCCCTTCGAAATGTTCTTCTGCGCCTTGCCAGCCTTCTTGGCGGCCTTCCCGCTAGTCTTGGGCGGCATCTCGAACCAACGTACGGCAGCAGCAACACCAGTAGCAAGCGCTCCGCTCTAGTCAGCGTCTCCCCACACAGTGGCACCCGCCGCCAGCCGCCGCCGCACCTTTACCAGCTCGCCCTGTTGCGGCCGCCGACCAATGGGGCGCGCGCGCAACCGGCCGCCGCACCCGAGCCCATAAAGCACCCCCACCCCGGCTGCGCCGGCACGCACTCCGCTGCTCGACTCGCTGCCGCTCGCACCGGTCGTTTTCGTTTCCGTTTCGTGTGCACCGTCGCTAGCCCATCGCCATGTCCGGACGCGGAAAGGGAGGCAAAGTCAAGGGCAAGTCAAAGTCCCGCTCAAGCAGGGCTGGGCTCCAGTTCCCGGTCGGCAGAATCCACCGCCTCCTGCGCAAGGGAAACTACGCAGAGCGCGTCGGCGCCGGGGCGCCCGTCTACCTCGCCGCCGTCATGGAGTACCTCGCGGCTGAGGTGCTCGAGCTGGCCGGAAACGCGGCCCGCGACAACAAGAAGACGCGCATCATCCCGCGCCACCTGCAGCTTGCCATCCGCAACGACGAGGAGCTCAACAAGCTCCTGTCGGGCGTCACCATCGCACAGGGTGGTGTCCTGCCCAACATCCAGGCCGTCCTGCTGCCAAAGAAGACCGAGAAGAAGGCCTAAAGGAGGCCAGGCAATCGCAGCGCCGCGTGCTCCCCTGCACGCAACGCGCTTTGCCGGCTCGGCCCACAACAATCGGCCCTTTTCAGGGCCACCACACAAACCTACGTCCAAAGCAAAATTGCAGTCGTCCTCGCCGCACCTTGTTTTGTTTTAACTTTGCACTGTCACAGCACAGCCGCCGCCGGCGCACGTCCGCCATCTTGTCGCCCACACAGCCCGTGTGGCCCAACACACACACACACACACACACACATTTTGCACGGTCGCAGTCGCCTTCCAAACCGACAACGGCAGCAATAATGACCATTGTTAAAGGGAGGCGTGTCGACACACCGCCCTCCACTCCCGCGCGCAACGGCCGTCGACACGAACGAAACAGCTGATCCGGCCGCCTATGCCCACACGCCTTGCCTCGGAAACCCCAACGCCGCCGCAAACAAACACACAGAGCCAAACCACGCAAGCAAATAATCACCGCCTCTCGCACAACAACACACAGCCCGCCATCTCCGTCGCGATCGATACAAAGACACACAAACGAAGCAGCTCCACACACAGCCAGCCACATGACACGTTTCCTTTCCTTCTCCCCTCCCAGTCACATCACGTCGCTCAAACGGAAAGAAAGAAAGAAACAAACAAACAACACAGCGCACACACGCAGCAACAACACAGACTCTTTCGCACTTTTCAACTTCCGAACAGTGTGGTGGCCCTGAAAAGGGCCGTTTTCTAGTCTCTCCCACCCACAAGCACGGCCGCGGGAAGGCCAGCGCCCGCTGCGACGCAGCCTAACCGCCGAAACCGTACAGGGTGCGCCCCTGCCTCTTCAGGGCGTACACCACGTCCATGGCCGTCACAGTCTTGCGCTTGGCGTGCTCAGTGTACGTCACCGCGTCGCGGATCACGTTCTCCAGGAACACCTTCAGCACCCCGCGGGTCTCCTCGTAGATCAGACCAGAGATGCGCTTCACGCCGCCCCTGCGAGCCAGGCGGCGGATGGCGGGCTTCGTGATGCCCTGGATGTTGTCGCGCAACACCTTGCGGTGCCGCTTGGCGCCACCCTTGCCGAGCCCCTTTCCTCCCTTGCCGCGGCCTGTCATCCTTCCTTCCTCGGGCAAAGCAAAACGTGCACAAACAGCGGCTGCAGCGGCTGGCGAGTCGGCTACGGTCTGCGCCCAGCGCGCCCGCCGCCCCCCTATATAGACTCTGGCCCGCCCTCCCCCCACCACGCGCAACCGAGGGCATATAAGCGCAGCACGGAGGCGCGCGGGCCCGTTGTCAAGGCAGCACCGGACGCCGCGCCACACCTAACCTCCACGCACGCCGCTCCGCTACCGCTACCGCCATGGCCCGCACAAAGCAAACGGCCCGCAAGTCCACCGGCGGAAAGGCGCCGCGCAAACAGCTCGCCACCAAGGCGGCGAGGAAGAGCGCGCCCGCCACCGGAGGCGTCAAGAAGCCCCACCGCTACAGGCCGGGCACCGTCGCCCTGCGAGAAATCAGGCGCTACCAGAAGAGCACAGAGCTGCTCATCCGCAAGCTGCCATTCCAGCGCCTAGTGCGCGAGATCGCCCAGGACTTCAAGACCGACCTGCGCTTCCAGAGCTCCGCAGTCATGGCCCTGCAGGAGGCCAGCGAGGCCTACCTCGTCGGCCTCTTCGAAGACACCAACCTGTGCGCAATCCACGCCAAGCGCGTCACCATCATGCCCAAGGACATCCAGCTCGCGCGCCGCATCCGCGGCGAGCGCGCCTAAACCGCGCCGCGGCACCGCACCGCACAAACAAAAACGGCCCTTTTCAGGGCCACTAACATCTCTCCGTCGCGAGCAAACTTTGTCGGTCGCCTGCCTCTCGCCCCGCAACCCAAAAACAAAAACCACCACTTCCCGTCCGTCCGCCACACCCGCTCACTCTGCCTGCCTGCTAGCAGCGCGCAACAATCACACATCATCCCTCCCCGGCGCTCAAAGCGCACAATACCCAACGGCCGACGTCACACCGCACGGGTGGCTGGCCGGCCGCCGCTTTCGTTTCGAAAACAAAAAAAACCCGCACTCCACTCCGACGCGCTCGCTCGCTCTACACGCCACCGAAATCCCCGCCGACTCCTTCCGCATCTCAACGTGCCCCCCGTTGCAAAACATAACACACACACACACACAAAGGAACAAAACAAAGACCAGACACGACTCGACAAGACAGACATCCGAGAAGAACGAACGCAGGCAAGCCAACCAACGTATTCAAACTAAACAACGTGACAGAAAACCAACCGTCGGCCGCCGCCACAAACACGGCGACAATCAACCACGACAACAACAACAACAACAACAACAACAACACCGCTTACCGCTACCGCCGCCCACACCCGCCACCGACCCCCGCAATCCAACCACCACGGCACGCAAACAGCATCCCCACGGGCATACAGACAGACACCCACACCAAACGCAACACGACAATCAAAACCTTCCCCGACGTGCTTTGATGGCCCTGAGAAGGGCCGTTTTTTTTGGGCCGCGCGTCTCTTGCGCGCCACTAGACGACGACGGGGGGTGGGGACGACGGAGTCAAGCGCCAAACCCTTCCTTTCCCCCATCTCTTTCTCCTCTACTCTACTTCTTCTTCTTGGGCGAAGCCTTCGCCTTAGACGGCGTCGTCGCCTTCTTCGGGCGCGGCGCCTTCGGCTTCTTCGTCGGAACCTTGGCGGCCTTCTTCGCCTTCGACGGCGACTTGGCCTTGGCCGGCTTGGCCGCAGCCGCCTTCTTCGCACCCGCGGGAGCGGCCGACGCCGCAGACGCCTTCTTGGCGGCGCCCGCCTTCCGACCGGTCGCCGCCTTCACGCCACCAGCCTTCTTTGCGCCGGCCGCACGGGCGCCCTTCTTCTCCTTGCTGGCCGGAGCGGCGCGCTTCTTCTTGGCACCGCCAGCACGAGCCTTGCCGCCCTCGGCCGCCCCCCCGCCGCCGGCGCCGGCAAGCTTGAACGAGCCGGACGCGCCCTTCCCCTTCGTCTGCACCAGCTCGCCCGCCACGACGGCCGACTTGAGGTACTTCTTGATAAACGGCGCCAGCTTCTCCGCGTCCAGCTTGTAGTGCGCGGCTATGTACTTCTTGATCGCCTGCAGCGACGACCCGCCGCGCTCCTTCAGACTCTTGATGGCGGCCGTCACCATCTCAGAGGTGCGCGGGTGCGCAGGCTTGGCGCGCGGCTTCTTCGCAGACGACGCAGACTTGGCCTTCTTCGTAGTGCCGGTGGCGGCGGGTGCCGCAGCAGTCTCGTTCGTAGCCGCCTGATCTGCCATTTCGACGACGCGCGTAACACACAGCGAGAGCGAGCGGGACGGCAGGCACGCAAGCACAGCACAGCAGCAGAGCAGAGAATCACAAGGCCCAGCCAGTGTCGCGGGCGGGCGCGGACGGCCGAGAGAGCGGCCGCCACTCTGCGCGCCGCCGCGCCGCGCCTCCCGCGCTTGCTACCGCCCAACGTCCGACAGCCTGTGCGGAGCAGCCCCAAACCTGCGCCACAACCGCCCGCGCCTTTCAAACCACCGAGGATGGGGCTACACACAGCCACACCACAGTCGCCAACCAGTCGCCACGGCAGCGCCGCAAACCACGGCCAAACTGCAGCTACCGCGCGCTACAGCCTGGGTCGGCCCGCCGAGAATCGCCGCCCCCGCCCAAATGCCGCCCCCACAGCCCCAGCCGACGACCCGCCACAATGGCCAAACCTTCGGCAAAACTCCCACACCGTCGCCGCGGCAGCCCGGCCAGCGCGGCCGGCGCCACAGCCACACAAGCCGAGGCGTGCGGCGATGACGGCCGTGCAAACGCGCCTCCGCCGCCCCATCGCCTTCCGTCGCCCTCCCGCCGTTTCCCGATCGGCCCGCAGCCGTCGGGCCACATCGCGCGCCGTCCTCCTCCTCTCGCCCGCCAACATTCACAGCCGTTTCTCAACAATTGCCCGCCGCAAACGGACGCCGCCTGCGCAACAGGCGCCGCCGCCCCTCGCCGCTTCCGACCCAACCCCTCGACCGAGGCAAACCGCAATCCGAATCTACAGACCAACCCAATCTGCCGTCAAGCACACACGACAGCCGACCTTACACGTTACGCGTTACACATTACGTTTACACGTCTACGTTAGGTTAGGTTAGGTTAGGTGGACGTGGGTTAGGTTAAGGGGACTTGGGTTAGGTTAAGCGTCAAACTTAGGTTAAGCATTCAAACACGTCAGGCGTCAGAGGTTAGGTTAGGTTAGGTTAGGTTAGGTTACACGTTAGGTTAAGGGGTCAGTGCTAGGTTAAGAAGCGTCAAACGTAGGTTAAAAAAGCGTTCAAACGTGAGGCGTGAGCCGGACAGCTTACCTTACGTAGACGTTAGGGGCTCACAGGCTGAGCTCACCTCGCCACACCACAGGTTAGGTTCGGTTCGCTCGGCTCAGCGTAAAGCGCCGAGGTCAGGGTTACGTTCGTTCACCTTCGGGCGCCACACTTTCGGTTGAAAGGTCGCGACGGGACGACGTCGGCAGGCACGCCGCAAACGAACAAAAACGTACAGACGACGTCGGAAACCGCCGACAGACGGGGGAGCAGCACGACCACGACCAGACACCGAGCGCGAACGAGACACACGCGAACCACCCCCACCGGCCAAAGGGCACCACACAACAACCCAGAGCACCACGTGTCGACACCAGAGCAACCCGCCGCTCACGCGACATGGGCTGGCACCGAAGGGCAACCGCCCGCAACTGCGCTTTCCGCGCCGGCCCGGATGCACGTCGTGCTACAACAACACCACTACCGTACACAGCCGCTGTTCACAACATCACTATCAATGGCGCGCCCGCGGCTCGCCGCCGTCGCAGTCGCAGCCCCAACGCCAGCACTTTTGCACCACCATTCACACGCACCGCAACACAGCTCGCCGACACAGCCGAACAAAACAAACACCACACAACAACAGCAACAACGCCGCCGCCTCTACTTGTGCCGGCGACCCACCCCGCCGATGGCGCACCTTTCGCCAGCCGGCAATCGACACACACGCACCCACCCACCGGGGCCCAGTGCAAAAAAAAACACACAAAAACAAAAAAACCAAACAACACAAACGACACGGGAAGCGCACACCGCCACTTCGCGCGCACGCCACCAACCAGTCGTCGTCTCAAAATAACAAACACAAACAAAATAAACTAACAACTAGGGCAACACAAAACAAAAACGCCTCGCACGAACCGCCCACAAAAAGGACAAGCACACGCACAGCCTCTGCTGACGACCACGACGCAGCGGCACGCTGCTCCTGTCCCGCGCCCCGCGCCCCACTCGATTCACAACTCACGCGACACCGTCAACGACGGGCTCGCTTCCCGCAACCTACCACCTTTCCGCCACGACGCACAGCCCCAGCCAGCCCCACCCGACGACGCCCGTGGCAACGACTGCACTTTCACCACCGCCTCCCCCTTCCCCCCCCCCAAAACACACACACACACACACACACAGCCAGCCAAAAACGCACTCGCGACCCACACATGCACGTGCATCGGCACACGCCAACCAGTCAACGTCGACAACCACACGCAAGGCTCGAACGAAACCGGCGTCCTTCCACGTTGCCATCACGCTACGCGACACAAGACACAAGGAACCAACACAACAGCCGGCCCCACTAATTCCCACTCTCACGCCGCAAAAAGCACACCGAAACCGCCAAACGCACGCACATTCCCCTTCGCACTGACACCACCGACCGGCTCGCTACCACACACCTCTCGGCAGCCGTTTCACGCCAATTCGCCACACAGTCGACAAGCGCCCGCCCTGTACGGCACACGCAACGACGCAGCGCAGCAAAGGGCGCCCGCAACACATACCTCTCCGCCGCCCGACGCGCCAACCGCCACACCACACCGCCAGCCACTCGCAAATTGTGCACTGCCACCAGCCACACGTCCAACACGCCGCGCCGCCTCCGGCCACCCGCCAGGGGGCGCTCACGTCCGCGACAACAGCGCGGCCCGCCGGGCCGGGCCGAACCGAACCGAACCGAGCCGCCGCTGCTCTGCACTCGGCACGGCCACACCCTGCTGCAGACCGGGCTCGTCTCTCTGTACGCGTCTGCCTGCGCATCAACACAACACGACCTTTTATATTTTTTTTTTTCCTCTCTACCGCCATCCCTTCTTCTCGCGTTTTACTCGTTGTTGCAGCAGCGGCGCCACACCTACACATCCACAGCCCCAGCCGAGCCGGCCTCACCTCAGGGCCCGCCGCCAGCGTCTCCTCCTCGGGCACAGGTGCGGTGCTGTGGCCGCCCATCCAACCGCATTGCTGGCCGTCCAGCCACCAGGCGTTCCCACTGCCGCGAGCCACGCCGCGCACCGACCCTGCTGCAGAAAACGAAGCATAGCCAGAGACCGACCGATACACAAAGCAAGCCGTCGCCTCGCCTCTTGTCCTTCCTGCCTTCCTTCCGCCCCCGCCCTTCTCACACCACCGCCTCTCCACTTTCGCCCCCCCCCCCCCCCTCCTTTTTTTTTTTTTTTTTTTTTCTTCTTTCTTTCTTTCTTTGGCCCTCTCTCCTTCCCGCCATGGCGGTTACGGCACCGCCTGCAGCGGCAGATTTTTGCGCCCACACGCCTACTCCTACCACCATTAACCTTGCCCTGCCCTGCCCATCAACGTCGCAGTCGAACCGACGCTTGCCAACACACTGCCCACGTTCCTTTCTCTTTTCGGCCTACGCCCATTACGCGCCGCCGCCACAGCACCTTCCCTTCCCACAACACACCGACGTCATCACACGCACCCAAAACAGGGGCCACGACCGTGTTCCTCGCCCACTCCCATCCCGCACGGTACGCACATTCCCAACTACTACCGCGCACCCTCCCTTTCCAATCTGTGTGTCTCTGTGTCTGTGTCCTGTCCGCGCGTGACGCCTCTCAACATCCGCCGTCCCCCGTCCCCCGTCCCGTTTTCGCCCCCATGCCGTCGTCGCGCCGCCTCCTCCCCGTCCACCGCCGCCCCTGTCCGCCCCGCACCACACCATACACCGCTGCTTGTCCCGGCCGTTGCCACCAAAGGCGCCGACCGCAAACGCGCCACGCCGCAGCCCCCGTGCGTCTCGCGCTCGCTTGCATCTCCGTGCCGACGCTGCCTCTCTTCCCACTCGCACTCGACCTCGACAACACAGTCTTTGGCTCCGCCACTGCGTGTTCCGGTGGTACGCACGCTGCAACACGTATGTATTCATTACCAGAGCGATGGCGAGGCATGACAGCATCTCTGTCTGACCAGAGAGTTCTTTATCGCTGCTAGTCGGCGCTTGGACCGCGCCAGACGACAGTAGTGGCACGCACCGGGTCGCCAGGAACAGTTGTTATATATATTGTAGCGCGAGTCGGGAGAGGTAGTAGTCGGTCGACAGTAGTAGCGGGTGGACGGTTGTACTGAGCGGGCGTCGGCGGCGTGCTCTGCTCGTCTCGCGACTCTGGTCACGGTTCGGGACGATGTATAGTATATTGTGTTATAATCAAAAAGGTGGTGTGACGCTGCATTGCGCAAATCTGATAACGTATGTTCATTGTACTTATTTTGTTCAACAACAAAAGCCCCACTATTACTGTTTTTCTAAAGTAACTTTTGTCTCTTAACGAAAAACATTCACTTTTTAAAGACTACGTCCTATGGCATTTCCCTCCAAGGAGTGCAATTAATTACCAGCCAGCACTCATTCATTGCACACAGCTGTGTAAGGGGTATCTACAATTGAGGAGCGGATATAAATGCAATTTTTTTTTTGTTTTTTTTTCTTTTGTGTGTGTGTTGTAACCTCCCAGCAAAATTTAAAATAATGGACAATGTTATTTACGGATGCTAATGGACATTGCGCTAATTGTAACCTCGCCCACAGAGGTATTGAAAATGGCAACAAAAATGTGAAATTCGCAATCTGACTCAAATATAAAGTCTTCACACAACATTTAAAAAAGTCCGTTCAGTGACAAGAAACTTCAATTAAACCGAAATATCGGTCTTTGGCCCTGTGCAAAACAATCAGAATTAAAGTCTTACCTCCGAATAAATGGATGTCACATTTCTGCTCTGGTTGTTGCGCAGCGCTTGGAGGAACTGCATTGCAAATAATAATATTCTCTCTTTTTTTTTGTGATTTTAGTGACATTTTTCTTCAAAGAAGTGGAATGAAATGTGAAGTGCAACGAACTCTTTAGTTCAATAAAAAATTAAATGTTTGAAAAATGCTTTTGAAATAAAAATTATTATTGGGGAACTTGTTGGAGAATAATTACAATAAATACAATTTTTCATTATCTAATGATTATATTAATTAACAGTATACCTTATTCACCATCTTGACCAGTGTTGCCGACCGCCTACATCACAACAACCGCACTCGGCTGCTACTACTGACCGACCGCTCTGCATGACGACTATTAGCGTACTGCACGCGACGACTACTGACTGACTGACTGACTGACTGAGAACCGCTCGCAACACTCGCGCAGTCCAGCGCAAACTCTCTGGTCACAGATGCTACAATGTCTCGCCATCGCTACTATGTTACATACGTGTTTCAGTGTCTTTTTCATTGGGGTAACGATCTTTGGCTCTTTTTATTCTGAATACAGGGCCAAAGGTCAACGCTGCTGCCCTTATACAATTTATCAGGTTTCATTATGTCTGTTGCAATGTTACATACGGTTCACTCTTTCATTAATATTATCGTTGGGTTTGTTTTGTAGGGACGTTAACATTCTGGCACATTTTTATTATCATCGGACTCTCTGCTATTTGTGCAGGGAGGTTATGCCTGGGTCCATTTCCATTTCCATTTACATTTTAATATTGATAGACTTTTTGTTTTCTTTTTTGTTTCTTGTTGTTTTTCCTTCTTTTTTTTTGTTTTGTTTTTCCCGCTCTCACCACCACCGCCGCATCACGCCTTCCGTTTTCTTGGTTTCTTTTCTGTTCTTCAACTGCTTCAACATCACCGCGCCCCATTTCCACACCACAGCCATCAGCCTCCAAGACGGGCGGGCGCAGTGTGCCATTTCCGGCGCACAAGCACACCCGTACGGTACTCTCCTCGCCCCCACGCCACCAACAACACAGCGACCACGCGGCTTTCAGGCATGGCACGGCATGGCACGGCACGGCACGGCACGGCACCGGCGAAATGCGCCGCCCCCGCCCCTCCGCGCATCCGTCCGTCTCGCCACGTTCACTGACAGCCGCGTCTGCGGCTACACCACGACAACCACAACACAACACCGCTCCCCTCCCTGGCAACTCACATTGTTTTTCTCCTCCTCTTTTGCACAAACCACAACGCCGAGCACAGGCGCAAGCCACCCACACCCCGCGCCCCTCCCCGTCCCGTCTTTGGCCGCCGCTCCTCGTTTCCTCGTTTGCCCCCTCCCATCTCCCGAAATGCCATGCCAGCAGCGTTACGCATGCCCCTCCCCTGTCCACACAACACTACCGCCTAACGAACAGCCACATCCAGGGCACGCCCACCTCCAAACACTGCCAATTCACGGACGCACGCACACACACACACACACACACACACACACACACACACTCACTTTCTCGACACCTTTCTGTACGGAGGGTGCGTCATCTCGACCGTGACAGAGTGACGGCAACTATCGACGATCCATTTCCCCCCACTGGTAAAACATGTCCACTAACACCTACATACATCATTCAAGTACACAGACAATAGCATACACACAATGGGAGGGCACACGAACATGGACGGCACGGCACTGTCATACACTCTTCCTCAGAACCATATCAACAAACGTTACGTACATCCGGGAAAGCGAAAGCGAACGCGAAAGCGAAAGCGAAAGCAAAAGCAAAGGCAAAGCCCAATGCAGCCGTCAAAGGTAACGTTCACCACGGCAGACACTTGCAGCCGCGCCGCCGTTAAACGCATTTCAGTGCGGCTCCAATACGCCTCCGACACGGGAACGTTCCGTTGCTCTACGAATGCGTTTCTCCCCTTTTTCCCTTCCTCTCTCTTTTGCCCCCCCTCCTTGCACTCTTGCCTCATTCCTCACGTTCTGCCCAGACATTCCGACCGATCAAAGTCAACCTTTCGTTACCGTTCTCAGCGCGACGGTGTACAACAGTATGACGGGTGTGCCCAAGACTTCGGGTTCAGTTGCGTGACGCCGGTCTATCGCGCCGATCGACAGTTACTCAGGGGGCGACGGATCGGACCACGTCACCGACACACAAAACACTTTCAAACAAACAAATACATACCGGATGGACACAGACAAACACGTGTACAGACATTCGCCAAACAAACGACCGCCGCCGCCGCCGTCGTCGTCTAGCGTGCATCTTGAATGACGACATCGGTGTGCGTGCGTCGTACGCAATCAGTCAGACACGGCTATCAAACATCAGAGTCGAATGGTACATCATCGTGCGTGTCGCCGTACACGTACAGTACAATACAACAACAATGCGTCTTAATGGCACGTTCATTTCAACGTCACTCACACACCTCCACGCTGCAGTTACGTCGCACCATTGTCAAACTCGGCGTACAGCAAAGGGAATAGTGGGCGGCAAAAAAAACCAAACAAAAACACTTCACATTTCACCCTCGCCATGTATGATGTGCAAAAAAAACAAACCCGCAAACGGCCGTCGTTACGGTGACACAAAAGTCGCCGATCGCACTGTCCCCCCTCGCAGACGGGTAACACACACACCCCAACAACACCAATGGGTCAAAAACCACGCCAACGAGGCGTGCCACCATTCCACGCCACGGCGACCAACCTCGTGGCCGTACCCCGCGCAACACGCTTTGACGCGCCCCCCCACCCACAATCAAAATGCACACATACATCACAGCCGTCCACACAAACAACAACAACAATTCCGCCCTTCCCGCAAAAGGCAAGTTGGTGGCCCTGAAAAGGGCCGTTTTGCCGCTCTCGCAACGGAGGAGCCTTCTCCATCCTTCCTTCCATTCCAGAGCCACCTCCTTACTTGGAGCTCGTGTACTTGGTCACCGCCTTCGTGCCCTCGCTCACGGCGTGCTTGGCCAGCTCGCCAGGCAGCAACAGCCGCACAGCGGTCTGGATCTCGCGGGACGTGATGGTCGAGCGCTTGTTGTAGTGCGCCAGGCGAGAAGCCTCGGCCGCAATGCGCTCGAAAATGTCGTTCACGAAGCTGTTCATGATGCTCATCGCCTTCGACGAGATGCCCGTGTCAGGGTGCACCTGCTTCAGCACCTTGTAGATGTAGATGGCATAGCTCTCCTTCCTCTTGCGCTTCTTCTTCTTGTCGCCCTTCGAAATGTTCTTCTGCGCCTTGCCAGCCTTCTTGGCGGCCTTCCCGCTAGTCTTGGGCGGCATCTCGAACCAACGTACGGCAGCAGCAACACCAGTAGCAAGCGCTCCGCTCTAGTCAGCGTCTCCCCACACAGTGGCACCCGCCGCCAGCCGCCGCCGCACCTTTACCAGCTCGCCCTGTTGCGGCCGCCGACCAATGGGGCGCGCGCGCAACCGGCCGCCGCACCCGAGCCCATAAAGCACCCCCACCCCGGCTGCGCCGGCACGCACTCCGCTGCTCGACTCGCTGCCGCTCGCACCGGTCGTTTTCGTTTCCGTTTCGTGTGCACCGTCGCTAGCCCATCGCCATGTCCGGACGCGGAAAGGGAGGCAAAGTCAAGGGCAAGTCAAAGTCCCGCTCAAGCAGGGCTGGGCTCCAGTTTCCCGGTCGGCAGAATCCACCGCCTCCTGCGCAAGGGAAACTACGCAGAGCGCGTCGGCGCCGGGGCGCCCGTCTACCTCGCCGCCGTCATGGAGTACCTCGCGGCTGAGGTGCTCGAGCTGGCCGGAAACGCGGCCCGCGACAACAAGAAGACGCGCATCATCCCGCGCCAC
>NW_025725268.1:0-36880 GCF_021461395.2 Schistocerca americana | reverse complement strand
ACAGGAGAAGGACCATGTGGTGCCCGAGGCAGCAACAGCCCCTTGGAGACAATTCGGCTGGAGGCCGATGTATTGAATGTCGACGCAATTTGAGTGTTCCATCGTCACTACAAGGCCCTGAACGTTACAATTAACTATCATTTTTGCGTCGGATTCGATAATCTAGACTTACAAGAGAACGACAATAAGGTGACCGAGGCAGCAACAGACCCTTGGAGACAAGTCGGCTGGAGGCCGATGTATTGAATCTCGACGCAATCTGAGAGTTCCATCGTCATTAGGAGGCCCTAAACGTTACAATTAACTATCATTTTTGCGACGGATTCGAAAATCTAGACTTACCGGATACGGACCATGTGGTGCCCGAGGCAGCGATATCCCCTTGGAGGCAAGTCGGCTGGAGGCCGATGTATTGAATCTCGACGCAATTTGAGAGTTCCATCGTCATTAGGAGGCCCTGAACGTTACAATTAACAATCATTTTGCGTCGGATTCGAAAATCTAGACTCACAGGAGAACGACCATAAGGTGCCCGAGGCAGCAACAGACCTTTGGAGACAAGTAGGCTGGAGGCCGATGTATTGAATGTCGACGCAATTTGAGTGTTCCATCGTCATTAGGAGGCCCTAAACGTTACAATTCACTATCATTTTCGCGTCGGATTCGAAAATCTAAACTCACAGGAGAAGGACCATGTGGTGCCCGAGGCAGCAATAGACCATTGGAGACAAGTCGGCTGCAGGCCGATGTATTGAATGTCGACGCAATTTGAGTGTTCCATCGTCATTAGGAGGCCCTAATCGTTACAATTCACTATCATTTTCGCGTCGGATTCGAAAATCTAGACTCACAGGAGAAGGACCATGTGGTGCCCGAGGCAGCAATAGACCATTGGAGACAAGTCGGCTGCAGGCCGATGTATTGAATGTCGACGCAATTTGAGTGTTCCATCGTCATTAGGAGGCCCTAAACGTTACAATTAACTATCATTTTGCGACGGATTCGAAAATCTAGACTTACCGGATACGGACCATGTGGTGCCCGAGGCAGCGATATCCCCTTGGAGGCAAGTCGGCTGGAGGCCGATGTATTGAATCTCGACGCAATTTGAGAGTTCCATCGTCATTAGGAGGCCTGAACGTTACAATTAACAATCATTTTGCGTCGGATTCGAAAATCTAGACTCACAGGAGAACGACCATAAGGTGCCCGAGGCAGCAATAGACCCTTGGAAACAAGTCGGCTGGAGGCCGATGTATTGAATCTCGACGCAATCTGAGAGTTCCATCATCATTAGGAGGCCCTAAACGTTACAATTAACTATCATTTTGCGTCGGTTTCGAAAATCTAGACTTACAAGAGAACGACCATGAGGTGCCCGAGACTGCAATATCCTCTTGGATACAAGTCGACTGGAGGTCGATGTATTGAATCTCGACGCAATTTGAGTCTTCCATCGTCATTACAGGGCCCTGAACGTTACAATTAACTATCATTTTTGCGTCGGATTCGAAAATCTAGACTCACAGGAGAACGACCATAAGGTGCCCGAGGCAGCAACAGACCTTTGGAGACAAGTAGCCTGGAGGCGATGTATTGAATGTCGACGCAATTTGAGTGTTCCATCGTCATTAGGAGGCCCTAAACGTTACAATTCACTATCATTTTCGCGTCGGATTCGAAAATCTAGACTCACAGGAGAAGGACCATGTGGTGCCCGAGGCAGCAATAGACCCTTGGAGACAAGTCGGCTGCAGGCCGATGAATTGAATCTCGACGCAATTTGAGTGTTCCATCGTCACTACAAGGCCCTGAACGTTAAAATTCACTATCATTTTTGCGTCGGATTCGATAATCTAGACATACAAGAGAATGTCCATAAGGTGCCCGAGGGTGCAATAGACCCTTGGAAACAAGTCGGCTGGAGGCCGATGTATTGAATCTCGACGCAATCTGAGAGTTCCATCGTCATTAGGAGGCCCTAAACGTTACAATTAACTATCATTTTGCGTCGGATTCGAAAATCTAGACTTACAAGAGAACGACCATGAGGTGCCCGAGACTGCAATATCCTCTTGGATACAAGTCGACTGGAGGTCGATGTATTGAATCTCGACGCAATTTGAGTCTTCGATCGTCATTAGGAGGTCCTGAACGTTACATTTCACTATCATTTTTGCGTCGGATTCGATAATCTAAACTCACAGGAGAACGACCATAAGGTGCCGAGGGAGCAACAAACTCTTGGAGACAAGTCGGCTGGAGGCCGAAGTACTGAATCTCGACGCAATTTGAGTGTTCCATCGTCATTAGGAGGCCCTAAACGTTACAATTCACTATCATTTTCGCGTCGGATTCGAAAATATAGACTCACAGGAGAACGACCATAAGGAGCCGGAGGAAGCAATAGAGCCTTGGAGACAAGTCGGCTGCAGGCCGATGTATTGAATCTTGACGCAATTTGAGTGTTCCATCGTCACTACAAGGACCTGAACGTTGCAATTCACTATCATTTTTGCGTCGGATTCGATAATCTAGACATACAAGAGAATGTCCATAAGGTGCCCGAGGCAGCAACAGACCCTTGGAGACAAGTCGGCAGGAGGCCGATGTATTGGATCTCGACGCAATTTGAGTGTTCCATCGGCATTAGGAGGCCCTGAACGTTACAATTGACTATCATTTTTGCGTCGGATTCGAAAATCTAGACTCACAGGAGAACGACCATAAGGTGCCCGAGGCAGCAACAGCCCCTTGGAGACAAGTCGGCTGGAGGCCGATGTATTGAATGTCGACGCAATTTGAGTGTTCTATCGTCATTAGGAGGCCCTAAACGTTACAATTCATATCATTTTCGCGTCGGATTCGAAAATCTAGACTCACAGGAGCAAGGACCATGTGGTGCCCGAGGCAGCAATAGACCCTTGGAGACAAGTCGGCTGCAGGCCGATGTATTGAATCTCGACGCAATTTTAGTTTTCTATCGTCATTCGGAGGCGCTGAACGTTACAATTCACTATCATTTTTGCGTCGGATTCGATAATCTAAACTCACAGGAGAACGACCATAAGGTGCCGAGGGAGCAACAAACCCTTGGAGACAAGTCGGCTGGAGGCCGATGTACTGAATCTCGACGCAATTTGAGTGTTCCATCGTCATTAGGAGGCCCTAAACGATACAATTCACTATCATTTTTGCGTCGAATTCGAAAATATAGACTCACAGGAGAACGACCATAAGGAGCCGGAGGAAGCAATAGAGCCTTGGAGACAAGTCGGCTGCAGGCCGATGTATTGAATCTTGACGCAATTTGAGTGTTCCATCGTCATTACAGGGCCCTGAACGTTACAATTAACTATCATTTTTGCGTCGGATTCGAAAATCTAGACTCACAGGAGAACGACCATAAGGTGCCCGAGGCAGCAACAGACCTTTGGAGACAAGTAGGCTGGAGGCCGATGTATTGAATGTCGACGCAATTTGAGTGTTCCATCGTCATTAGGAGGCCCTAAACGTTACAATTCACTATCATTTTCGCGTCGGATTCGAAAATCTAGACTCACAGGAGAAGGACCATGTGGTGCCCGAGGCAGCAATAGACCCTTGGAGACAAGTCGGCTGCAGGCCGATGTATTGAATCTCGACCGCTATTTGAGTGTTCCATCGTCACTACAAGGCCCTGAACGTTACAATTAACTATCATTTTTGCGTCGGATTCGAAAATCTAGACTCACAGGAGAACGACCATAAGGTGCCCGAGCAGCAATCGACCCCTGGAGACAAGTCGGCTGGAGGCCGATGTATTGAATCTCGACGCAATTTGAGTGTTCCATCGGCATTAGGAGGCCTGAACGTTACAATTAACTATCATTTTTGCGTCGGATTCGAAAATCTAGACTCACCTGAGACGGACCATGTGGTGCCCGAGGCAGCGATATCCCCTTGGAGGCAAGTCGGCTGGAGGCCGATGAATTGAATCTCGACGCAATTTGAGAGTTCCATCGTCATTA
Organism: Schistocerca americana; assembly: GCF_021461395.2. Taxonomy (NCBI): domain Eukaryota; kingdom Metazoa; phylum Arthropoda; class Insecta; order Orthoptera; family Acrididae; genus Schistocerca; species Schistocerca americana. Next base: position 32,870 of record NW_025725268.1, on the reverse strand, counting down.
GGAGGCCCTGAACGTTACAATTAACAATCATTTTTGCGTCGGATTCGAAAATCTAGACTCACAGGAGAACGACCATAAGGTGCCCGAGGCAGCAATAGACCCTTGGAAACAAGTCGGCTGGAGGCCGATGTATTGAATCTCGACGCAATCTGAGAGTTCCATCGTCATTAGGAGGCCCTAAACGTTACAATTAACTATCATTTTGCGTCGGATTCGAAAATCTAGACTTACAAGAGAACGACCATGAGGTGCCCGAGACTGCAATATCCTCTTGGATACAAGTCGACTGGAGGTCGATGTATTGAATCTCGACGCAATTTGAGTCTTCTATCGTCATTACCAGGCGCTGAACGTTACAATTCACTATCATTTTTGCGTCGGATTCGATAATCTAAACTCACAGGAGAACGACCATTAGGTGCCGAGGGAGCAACAAACTCTTGGAGACAAGTCGGCTGGAGGCCGAAGTACTGAATCTCGACGCAATTTGAGTGTTCCATCGTCATTAGGAGGCCCTAAACGTTACAATTCACTATCATTTTCGCGTCGGATTCGAAAATATAGACTCACAGGAGAACGACTATAAGGAGCCGGAGGAAGCAATAGAGCCTTGGAGACAAGTCGGCTGCAGGCCGATGTATTGAATCTCGACGCAATTTGAGTGTTCCATCGTCACTACAAGGACCTGAACGTTACAATTCACTATCATTTTGGCGTCGGATTCGATAATCTAGACATACAAGAGAATGTCCATAAGGTGCCCGAGGCAGCAACAGACCCTTGGAGACAAGTCGGCAGGAGGCCGATGTATTGGATCTCGACGCAATTTGAGTGTTCCATCGGCATTAGGAGGCCCTGAACGTTACAATTGACTATCATTTTTGCGTCGGATTCGAAAATCAAGACTCACAGGAGAACGACCATAAGGTGCCCGAGGCAGCAACAGCCCCTTGGAGACAAGTCGGCTGGAGGCCGATGTATTGAATGTCGACGCAATTTGAGTGTTCTATCGTCATTAGGAGGCCCTAAACGTTACAATTCATATCATTTTCGCGTCGGATTCGAAAATCTAGACACACAGGAGAAGGACCATGTGGTGCCCGAGGCAGCAATAGACCCTTGGAGACAAGTCGGCTGCAGGCCGATGTATTGAATCTCGACGCAATTTGAGTGTTCCATCGTCACTACAAGGCCCTGAACGTTAAAATTCACTATCATTTTTGCGTCGGATTCGATAATCTAGACATACAAGAGAATGTCCATAAGGTGCCCGAGGGTGCAATAGACCCTTGGAAAACAAGTCGGCTGGAGGCCGATGTATTGAATCTCGACGCAATCTGAGAGTTCCATCGTCATTAGGAGGCCCTAAACGTTACAATTAACTATCATTTTTGCGTCGGATTCGAAAATCTAGACTTACAAGAGAACGACCATGAGGTGCCCGAGACTGCAATATCCTCTTGGATACAAGTCGACTGGAGGTCGATGTATTGAATCTCGACGCAATTTGAGTCTTCGATCGTCATTAGGAGGTCCTGAACGTTACAATTCACTATCATTTTTGCGTCGGATTCGATAATCTAAACTCACAGGAGAACGACCATAAGGTGCCGAGGGAGCAACAAACTCTTGGAGACAAGTCGGCTGGAGGCCGAAGTACTGAATCTCGACGCAATTTGAGTGTTCCATCGTCATTAGGAGGCCCTAAACGTTACAATTCACTATCATTTTCGCGTCGGATTCGAAAATATAGACTCACAGGAGAACGACCATAAGGAGCCGGAGGAAGCAATAGAGCCTTGGAGACAAGTCGGCTGCAGGCCGATGTATTGAATCTTGACGCAATTTGAGTGTTCCATCGTCACTACAAGGACCTGAACGTTGCAATTCACTATCATTTTTGCGTCGGATTCGATAATCTAGACATACAAGAGAATGTCCATAAGGTGCCCGAGGCAGCAACAGACCCTTGGAGACAAGTCGGCAGGAGGCCGATGTATTGGATCTCGACGCAATTTGAGTGTTCCATCGGCATTAGGAGGCCTGAACGTTACAATTGACTATCATTTTTGCGTCGGATTCGAAAATCTAGACTCACAGGAGAACGACCATAAGGTGCCCGAGGCAGCAACAGCCCCTTGGAGACAAGTCGGCTGGAGGCCGATGTATTGAATGTCGACGCAATTTGAGTGTTCTATCGTCATTAGGAGGCCCTAAACGTTACAATTCATATCATTTTCGCGTCGGATTCGAAAATCTAGACTCACAGGAGAAGGACCATGTGGTGCCCGAGGCAGCAATAGACCCTTGGAGACAAGTCGGCAGCAGGCCGATGTATTGAATCTCGACGCAATTTTAGTTTTCTATCGTCATTCGGAGGCGCTGAACGTTACAATTCACTATCATTTTTGCGTCGGATTCGATAATCTAAATTCACAGGAGAACGACCATAAGGTGCCGAGGGAGCAACAAACCCTTGGAGACAAGTCGGCTGGAGGCCGATGTACTGAATCTCGACGCAATTTGAGTGTTCCATCGTCATTAGGAGGCCCTAAACGATACAATTCACTATCATTTTTGCGTCGGATTCGAAAATATAGACTCACAGGAGAACGACCATAAGGAGCCGGAGGAAGCAATAGAGCCTTGGAGACAAGTCGGCTGCAGGCCGATGTATTGAATCTCGACGCAATTTGAGTGTTCCATCGTCACTACAAGGCCCTGAACGTTAAAATTCACTATCATTTTTGCGTCGGATTCGATAATCTAGACATACAAGAGAATGTCCATAAGGTGCCCGAGGCAGCAACAGACCCTTGGAGACAAGTCGGCAGGAGGCCGATGTATTGGATCTCGACGCAATTTGAGTGTTCCATCGGCATTAGGAGGCCCTGAACGTTACAATTGACTATCATTTTTGCGTCGGATTCGAAAATCTAGACTCACAGGAGAACGACCATAAGGTGCCCGAGGCAGCAACAGCCCCTTGGAGACAAGTCGGCTGGAGGCCGATGTATTGAATGTCGACGCAATTTGAGTGTTCTATCGTCATTAGGAGGCCCTAAACGTTACAATTCATATCATTTTCGCGTCGGATTCGAAAATCTAGACTCACAGGAGAAGGACCATGTGGTGCCCGAGGCAGCAATAGACCCTTGGAGACAAGTCGGCTGCAGGCCGATGTATTGAATCTCGACGCTATTTGAGTGTTCCATCGTCACTACAAGGCCCTGAACGTTACAATTAACTATCATTTTTGCGTCGGATTCGAAAATCTAGACTCACAGGAGAACGACCATAAGGTGCCCGAGGCAGCAATCGACCCTGGAGACAAGTCGGCTGGAGGCCGATGTATTGAATCTCGACGCAATTTGAGTGTTCCATCGGCATTAGGAGGCCCTGAACGTTACAATTAACTATCATTTTTGCGTCGGATTCGAAAATCTAGACTCACCTGAGACGGACCATGTGGTGCCCGAGGCAGCGATATCCCCTTGGAGGCAAGTCGGCTGGAGGCCGATGAATTGAATCTCGACGCAATTTGAGAGTTCCATCGTCATTAGGAGGCCCTGAACGTTACAATTAACAATCATTTTTGCGTCGGATTCGAAAATCTAGACCTCACAGGAGAACGACCATAAGGTGCCCGAGGCAGCAATAGACCCTTGGAAACAAGTCGGCTGGAGGCCGATGTATTGAATCTCGACGCAATCTGAGAGTTCCATCGTCATTAGGAGGCCCTAAACGTTACAATTCACTATCATTTTCGCGTCGGATTCGAAAATCTAGACTCACAGGAGAAGGACCATGTGGTGCCCGAGGCAGCAATAGACCCTTGGAGACAAGTCGGCTGCAGGCCGATGTATTGAATCTCGACGCAATTTGAGTGTTCCATCGTCACTACAAGGCCCTGAACGTTAAAATTCACTATCATTTTTGCGTCGGATTCGATAATCTAGACATACAAGAGAATGTCCATAAGGTGCCCGAGGCAGCAACAGACCCTTGGAGACAAGTCGGCAGGAGGCCGATGTATTGGATCTCGACGCAATTTGAGTGTTCCATCGGCATTAGGAGGCCCTGAACGTTACAATTGACTATCATTTTTGCGTCGGATTCGAAAATCTAGACTCACAGGAGAACGACCATAAGGTGCCCGAGGCAGCAACAGCCCCTTGGAGACAAGTCGGCTGGAGGCCGATGTATTGAATGTCGACGCAATTTGAGTGTTCTATCGTCATTAGGAGGCCCTAAACGTTACAATTCATATCATTTTCGCGTCGGATTCGAAAATCTAGACTCACAGGAGAAGGACCATGTGGTGCCCGAGGCAGCAATAGACCCTTGGAGACAAGTCGGCTGCAGGCCGATGTATTGAATCTCGACGCTATTTGAGTGTTCCATCGTCACTACAAGGCCCTGAACGTTACAATTAACTATCATTTTTGCGTCGGATTCGAAAATCTAGACTCACAGGAGAACGACCATAAGGTGCCCGAGGCAGCAATCGACCCCTGGAGACAAGTCGGCTGGAGGCCGATGTATTGAATCTCGACGCAATTTGAGTGTTCCATCGGCATTAGGAGGCCCTGAACGTTACAATTAACTATCATTTTTGCGTCGGATTCGAAAATCTAGACTCACCTGAGACGGACCATGTGGTGCCCGAGGCAGCGATATCCCCTTGGAGGCAAGTCGGCTGGAGGCCGATGAATTGAATCTCGACGCAATTTGAGAGTTCCATCGTCATTAGGAGGCCCTGAACGTTACAATTAACAATCATTTTTGCGTCGGATTCGAAAATCTAGACTCACAGGAGAACGACCATAAGGTGCCCGAGGCAGCAATAGACCCTTGGAAACAAGTCGGCTGGAGGCCGATGTATTGAATCTCGACGCAATCTGAGAGTTCCATCGTCATTAGGAGGCCCTAAAACGTTACAATTAACTATCATTTTGCGTCGGATTCGAAAATCTAGACTTACAAGAGAACGACCATGAGGTGCCCGAGACTGCAATATCCTCTTGGATACAAGTCGACTGGAGGTCGATGTATTGAATCTCGACGCAATTTGAGTCTTCTATCGTCATTACCAGGCGCTGACGTTACAATTCACTATCATTTTTGCGTCGGATTCGATAATCTAAACTCACAGGAGAACGACCATTAGGTGCCGAGGGAGCAACAAACTCTTGGAGACAAGTCGGCTGGAGGCCGAAGTACTGAATCTCGACGCAATTTGAGTGTTCCATCGTCATTAGGAGGCCCTAAACGTTACAATTCACTATCATTTTTCGCGTCGGATTCGAAAATATAGACTCACAGGAGAACGACCATAAGGAGCCGGAGGAAGCAATAGAGCCTTGGAGACAAGTCGGCTGCAGGCCGATGTATTGAATCTCGACGCAATTTGAGTGTTCCATCGTCACTACAAGGACCTGAACGTTACAATTCACTATCATTTTGGCGTCGGATTCGATAATCTAGACATACAAGAGAATGTCCATAAGGTGCCCGAGGCAGCAACAGACCCTTGGAGACAAGTCGGCAGGAGGCCGATGTATTGGATCTCGACGCAATTTGAGTGTTCCATCGGCATTAGGAGGCCCTGAACGTTACAATTGACTATCATTTTTGCGTCGGATTCGAAAATCAAGACTCACAGGAGAACGACCATAAGGTGCCCGAGGCAGCAACAGCCCCTTGGAGACAAGTCGGCTGGAGGCCGATGTATTGAATGTCGACGCAATTTGAGTGTTCTATCGTCATTAGGAGGCCCTAAACGTTACAATTCATATCATTTTCGCGTCGGATTCGAAAATCTAGACTCACAGGAGAAGGACCATGTGGTGCCCGAGGCAGCAATAGACCCTTGGAGACAAGTCGGCTGCAGGCCGATGTATTGAATCTCGACGCAATTTGAGTGTTCCATCGTCACTACAAGGCCCTGAACGTTACAATTAACTATCATTTTTTGCGTCGGATTCGATAAACTAGACTTACAAGAGAACGACCATAAGGTGCCCGAGGCAGCAACAGACCCTTGGAGACAAGTCGGCTGGAGGCCGATGTATTGAATCTCGACGCAATCTGAGAGTTCCATCGTCATTAGGAGGCCCTAAACGTTACAATTAACTATCATTTTTGCGTCGGATTCGAAAATCTAGACTTACAAGAGAACGACCATGAGGTGCCCGAGACTGCAATATCCTCTTGCATACAAGTCGACTGGAGGTCGATGTATTGAATCTCGACGCAATTTGAGTCTTCTATCGTCATTAGGAGGCGCTGAACGTTACAATTCACTATCATTTTTGCGTCGGATTCGATAATCTAAACTCACAGGAGAACGACCATAAGGTGCCGTGGCAGCAACAAACCCTTGGAGACAAGTCGGCTTGAGGCCGATGTACTGAATCTCGACGCAATTTGAGTGTTCCATCGTCATTAGGAGGCCCTAAACGTTACAATTCACTATCATTTTTGCGTCGGATTCTAAAATCTAGACTCACAGGAGAACGGCCATAAGGAGCCGGAGGAAGCAATAGAGCCTTGGAGACAAGTCGTCTGCAGGCCGATGTATTGAATCTTGACGCAATTTGAGTGTTCCATCGTCATTACAGGGCCCTGAACGTTACAATTAACTATCATTTTTGCGTCGGATTCGAAAATCTAGACTCACAGGAGAACGACCATAAGGTGCCCGAGGCAGCAACAGACCTTTGGAGACAAGTAGGCTGGAGGCCGATGTATTGAATGTCGACGCAATTTGAGTGTTCCATCGTCATTAGGAGGCCCTAAACGTTACAATTCACTATCATTTTCGCGTCGGATTCGAAAATCTAGACTCACAGGAGAAGGACCATGTGGTGCCCGAGGCAGCTATAGACCATTGGAGACAAGTCGGCTGCAGGCCGATGTATTGAATGTCGACGCAATTTGAGTGTTCCATCGTCATTAGGAGGCCCTAAACGTTACAATTCACTATCATTTTCGCGTCGGATTCGAAAATCTAGACTCACAGGAGAAGGACCATGTGGTGCCCGAGGCAGCAATAGACCCTTGGAGACAAGTCCGCTACAGGACGATGTATTCAATCTCGACGCAATTTGAGTGTTCCATCGTCATTACAAGGCCCTGAACGTTACAATTAACTATCATTTTTGCGTCGGATTCGAAAATCTAGACTCACAGGAGAACGACCATAAGGTGCCCGAGGCAGCAATAGACCCTTGGAGACAAGTCGGCTGGAGGCCGATGTATTTAATCTCGACGCAATTTGAGTGTTCCATCGGCATTAGGAGGCCCTGAACGTTACAATTAACTATCATTCTTGCGTCTGATTCGAAAATCTAGACTCACCGGAGACGGACCATGTGGTGCCCGAGGCAGCGATATCCCCTTGGAGGCAAGTCGGCTGGAGGCCGATGTATTGAATCTCGACGCAATTTGAGAGTTCCATCGTCATTAGGAGGCCCTGAACGTTACAATTAACAATCATTTTTGCGTCGGATTCGAAAATCTAGACTCACAGGAGAACGACCATAAGGTGCCCGAGGCAGCAATAGACCCTTGGAAACAAGTCGGCTGGAGGCCGATGTATTGAATCTCGACGCAATCTGAGACTTCCATCGTCATTAGGAGGCCCTAAACGTTACAATTAACTATCATTTTGCGTCGGATTCGAAAATCTAGACTTACAAGAGAACGACCATGAGGTGCCCGAGACTGCAATATCCTCTTGGACACAAGTCGACTGGAGGTCGATGTATTGAATCTCGACGCAATTTGAGTCTTCTATCGTCATTAGGAGGCGCTGAACGTTACAATTCACTATCATTTTTGCGTCGGATTCGATAATCTAAACTCACAGGAGAACGACCATAAGGTGCCGAGGGAGCAACAAACCCTTGGAGACAAGTCGGCTGGAGGCCGATGTACTGAATCTCGACGCAATTTGAGTGTTCCATCGTCATTAGGAGGCCCTAAACGTTACAATTCACTATCATTTTTGCGTCGGATTCGAAAATATAGACTCACAGGAGAACGACCATAAGGAGCCGGAGGAAGCAATAGAGCCTTGGAGACAAGTCGGCTGCAGGCCGATGTATTGAATCTCGACGCAATTTGAGTGTTCCATCGTCACTACAAGGACCTGAACGTTACAATTCACTATCATTTTGGCGTCGGATTCGATAATCTAGACATACAAGAGAATGTCCATAAGGTGCCCGAGGCAGCAACAGACCCTTGGAGACAAGTCGGCAGGAGGCCGATGTATTGGATCTCGACGCAATTTGAGTGTTCCATCGGCATTAGGAGGCCCTGAACGTTACAATTGACTATCATTTTTGCGTCGGATTCGAAAATCAAGACTCACAGGAGAACGACCATAAGGTGCCCGAGGCAGCAACAGCCCCTTGGAGACAAGTCGGCTGGAGGCCGATGTATTGAATGTCGACGCAATTTGAGTGTTCTATCGTCATTAGGAGGCCCTAAACGTTACAATTCATATCATTTTCGCGTCGGATTCGAAAATCTAGACTCACAGGAGAAGGACCATGTGGTGCCCGAGGCAGCAATAGACCCTTGGAGACAAGTCGGCTGCAGGCCGATGTATTGAATCTCGACGCAATTTGAGTGTTCCATCGTCACTACAAGGCCCTGAACGTTACAATTAACTATCATTTTTGCGTCGGATTCGATAAACTAGACTTACAAGAGAACGACCATAAGGTGCCCGAGGCAGCAACAGACCCTTGGAGACGAGTCGGCTGGAGGCCGATGTATTGAATCTCGACGCAATCTGAGAGTTCCATCGTCATTAGGAGGCCCTAAACGTTACAATTAACTATCATTTTTTCGTCGGATTCGAAAATCTAGACTTACAAGAGAACGACCATGAGGTGCCCGAGACTGCAATATCCTCTTGCATACAAGTCGACTGGAGGTCGATGTATTGAATCTCGACGCAATTTGAGTCTTCTATCGTCATTAGGAGGCGCTGAACGTTACAATTCACTATCATTTTTGCGTCGGATTCGATAATCTAAACTCACAGGAGAACGACCATAAGGTGCCGTGGCAGCAACAAACCCTTGGAGACAAGTCGGCTTGAGGCCGATGTACTGAATCTCGACGCAATTTGAGTGTTCCATCGTCATTAGGAGGCCCTAAACGTTACAATTCACTATCATTTTTGCGTCGGATTCTAAAATCTAGACTCACAGGAGAACGGCCATAAGGAGCCGGAGGAAGCAATAGAGCCTTGGAGACAAGTCGTCTGCAGGCCGATGTATTGAATCTTGACGCAATTTGAGTGTTCCATCGTCATTACAGGGCCCTGAACGTTACAATTAACTATCATTTTTGCGTCGGATTCGAAAATCTAGACTCACAGGAGAACGACCATAAGGTGCCCGAGGCAGCAACAGACCTTTGGAGACAAGTAGGCTGGAGGCCGATGTATTGAATGTCGACGCAATTTGAGTGTTCCATCGTCATTAGGAGGCCCTAAACGTTACAATTCACTATCATTTTCGCGTCGGATTCGAAAATCTAGACTCACAGGAGAAGGACCATGTGGTGCCCGAGGCAGCTATAGACCATTGGAGACAAGTCGGCTGCAGGCCGATGTATTGAATGTCGACGCAATTTGAGTGTTCCATCGTCATTAGGAGGCCCTAAACGTTACAATTCACTATCATTTTCGCGTCGGATTCGAAAATCTAGACTCACAGGAGAAGGACCATGTGGTGCCCGAGGCAGCAATAGACCCTTGGAGACAAGTCCGCTACAGGACGATGTATTCAATCTCGACGCAATTTGAGTGTTCCATCGTCATTACAAGGCCCTGAACGTTACAATTAACTATCATTTTTGCGTCGGATTCGAAAATCTAGACTCACAGGAGAACGACCATAAGGTGCCCGAGGCAGCAATAGACCCTTGGAGACAAGTCGGCTGGAGGCCGATGTATTTAATCTCGACGCAATTTGAGTGTTCCATCGGCATTAGGACGCCCTGAACGTTACAATTAACTATCATTCTTGCGTCTGATTCGAAAATCTAGACTCACCGGAGACGGACCATGTGGTGCCCGAGGCAGCGATATCCCCTTGGAGGCAAGTCGGCTGGAGGCCGATGTATTGAATCTCGACGCAATTTGAGAGTTCCATCGTCATTAGGAGGCCCTGAACGTTACAATTAACAATCATTTTTGCGTCGGATTCGAAAATCTAGACTCACAGGAGAACGACCATAAGGTGCCCGAGGCAGCAATAGACCCTTGGAAACAAGTCGGCTGGAGGCCGATGTATTGAATCTCGACGCAATCTGAGACTTCCATCGTCATTAGGAGGCCCTAAACGTTACAATTAACTATCATTTTGCGTCGGATTCGAAAATCTAGACTTACAAGAGAACGACCATGAGGTGCCCGAGACTGCAATATCCTCTTGGACACAAGTCGACTGGAGGTCGATGTATTGAATCTCGACGCAATTTGAGTCTTCTATCGTCATTAGGAGGCGCTGAACGTTACAATTCACTATCATTTTTGCGTCGGATTCGATAATCTAAACTCACAGGAGAACGACCATAAGGTGCCGAGGGAGCAACAAACCCTTGGAGACAAGTCGGCTGGAGGCCGATGTACTGAATCTCGACGCAATTTGAGTGTTCCATCGTCATTAGGAGGCCCTAAACGTTACAATTCACTATCATTTTTGCGTCGGATTCGAAAATATAGACTCACAGGAGAACGACCATAAGGAGCCGGAGGAAGCAATAGAGCCTTGGAGACAAGTCGGCTGCAGGCCGATGTATAGAATCTTGACGCAATTTGAGTGTTCCATCGTCATTACAGGGCCCTGAACGTTACAATTAACTATCATTTTTGCGTCGGATTCGAAAATCTAGACTCACAGGAGAACGACCATAAGGTGCCCGAGGCAGCAACAGACCTTTGGAGACAAGTAGCCTGGAGGCCGATGTATTGAATGTCGACGCAATTTGAGTGTTCCATCGTCATTAGGAGGCCCTAAACGTTACAATTCATATCATTTTCGCGTCGGATTCGAAAATCTAGACTCACAGGAGAAGGACCATGTGGTGCCCGAGGCAGCAATAGACCCTTGGAGACAAGTCGGCTGCAGGCCGATGTATTGAATCTCGACGCAATTTGAGTGTTCCATCGTCACTACAAGGCCCTGAACGTTACAATTAACTATCATTTTTGCGTCGGATTCGATAAACTAGACTTACAAGAGAACGACCATAAGGTGCCCGAGGCAGCAACAGACCCTTGGAGACAAGTCGGCTGGAGGCCGATGTATTGAATCTCGACGCAATCTGAGAGTTCCATCGTCATTAGGAGGCCCTAAACGTTACAATTAACTATCATTTTTGCGTCGGATTCGAAAATCTAGACTTACAAGAGAACGACCATGAGGTGCCCGAGACTGCAATATCCTCTTGCATACAAGTCGACTGGAGGTCGATGTATTGAATCTCGACGCAATTTGAGTCTTCTATCGTCATTAGGAGGCGCTGAACGTTACAATTCACTATCATTTTTGCGTCGGATTCGATAATCTAAACTCACAGGAGAACGACCATAAGGTGCCGTGGCAGCAACAAACCCTTGGAGACAAGTCGGCTTGAGGCCGATGTACTGAATCTCGACGCAATTTGAGTGTTCCATCGTCATTAGGAGGCCCTAAACGTTACAATTCACTATCATTTTTGCGTCGGATTCTAAAATCTAGACTCACAGGAGAACGGCCATAAGGAGCCGGAGGAAGCAATAGAGCCTTGGAGACAAGTCGTCTGCAGGCCGATGTATTGAATCTTGACGCAATTTGAGTGTTCCATCGTCATTACAGGGCCCTGAACGTTACAATTAACTATCATTTTTGCGTCGGATTCGAAAATCTAGACTCACAGGAGAACGACCATAAGGTGCCCGAGGCAGCAACAGACCTTTGGAGACAAGTAGGCTGGAGGCCGATGTATTGAATGTCGACGCAATTTGAGTGTTCCATCGTCATTAGGAGGCCCTAAACGTTACAATTCACTATCATTTTCGCGTCGGATTCGAAAATCTAGACTCACAGGAGAAGGACCATGTGGTGCCCGAGGCAGCTATAGACCATTGGAGACAAGTCGGCTGCAGGCCGATGTATTGAATGTCGACGCAATTTGAGTGTTCCATCGTCATTAGGAGGCCCTAAACGTTACAATTCACTATCATTTTCGCGTCGGATTCGAAAATCTAGACTCACAGGAGAAGGACCATGTGGTGCCCGAGGCAGCAATAGACCCTTGGAGACAAGTCCGCTACAGGACGATGTATTCAATCTCGACGCAATTTGAGTGTTCCATCGTCATTACAAGGCCCTGAACGTTACAATTAACTATCATTTTTGCGTCGGATTCGAAAATCTAGACTCACAGGAGAACGACCATAAGGTGCCCGAGGCAGCAATAGACCCTTGGAGACAAGTCGGCTGGAGGCCGATGTATTTAATCTCGACGCAATTTGAGTGTTCCATCGGCATTAGGAGGCCCTGAACGTTACAATTAACTATCATTCTTGCGTCTGATTCGAAAATCTAGACTCACCGGTGACGGACCATGTGGTGCCCGAGGCAGCGATATCCCCTTGGAGGCAAGTCGGCTGGAGGCCGATGTATTGAATCTCGACGCAATTTGAGAGTTCCATCGTCATTAGGAGGCCCTGAACGTTACAATTAACAATCATTTTTGCGTCGGATTCGAAAATCTAGACTCACAGGAGAACGACCATAAGGTGCCCGAGGCAGCAATAGACCCTTGGAAACAAGTCGGCTGGAGGCCGATGTATTGAATCTCGACGCAATCTGAGAGTTCCATCGTCATTAGGAGGCCCTAAACGTTACAATTAACTATCATTTTGCGTCGGATTCGAAAATCTAGACTTACAAGAGAACGACCATGAGGTGCCCGAGACTGCAATATCCTCTTGGACACAAGTCGACTGGAGGTCGATGTATTGAATCTCGACGCAATTTGAGTCTTCTATCGTCATTAGGAGGCGCTGAACGTTACAATTCACTATCATTTTTGCGTCGGATTCGATAATCTAAACTCACAGGAGAACGACCATAAGGTGCCGAGGGAGCAACAAACCCTTGGAGACAAGTCGGCTGGAGGCCGATGTACTGAATCTCGACGCAATTTGAGTGTTCCATCGTCATTAGGAGGCCCTAAACGTTACAATTCACTATCATTTTTGCGTCGGATTCGAAAATATAGACTCACAGGAGAACGACCATAAGGAGCCGGAGGAAGCAATAGAGCCTTGGAGACAAGTCGGCTGCAGGCCGATGTATAGAATCTTGACGCAATTTGAGTGTTCCATCGTCATTACAGGGCCCTGAACGTTACAATTAACTATCATTTTTGCGTCGGATTCGAAAATCTAGACTCACAGGAGAACGACCATAAGGTGCCCGAGGCAGCAACAGACCTTTGGAGACAAGTAGCCTGGAGGCCGATGTATTGAATGTCGACGCAATTTGAGTGTTCCATCGTCATTAGGAGGCCCTAAACGTTACAATTCACTATCATTTTCGCGTCGGATTCGAAAATCTAGACTCACAGGAGAAGGACCATGTGGTGCCCGAGGCAGCAATAGACCCTTGGAGACAAGTCGGCTGCAGGCCGATGTATTGAATCTCGACGCAATTTGAGTGTTCCATCGTCACTACAAGGCCCTGAACGTTACAATTGACTATCATTTTTGCGTCGGATTCGAAAATCTAGACTCACAGGAGAACGACCATAAGGTGCCCGAGGCAGCAACAGCCCCTTGGAGACAAGTCGGCTGGAGGCCGATGTATTGAATGTCGACGCAATTTGAGTGTTCTATCGTCTTTAGGAGGCCCTAAACGATACAATTCATATCATTTTCGCGTCGGATTCGAAAATCTAGACTCACAGGAGAAGGACCATGTGGTGCCCGAGGCAGCAATAGACCCTTGGAGACAAGTCGGCTGCAGGCCGATGTATTGAATCTCGACGCAATTTGAGTGTTCCATCGTCACTACAAGGCCCTGAACGTTACAATTAACTATCATTTTTGCGTCGGATTCGATAATCTAGACTTACAAGAGAACGACCATAAGGTGCCCGAGGCAGCAACAGACCCTTGGAGACAAGTCGGCTGGAGGCCGATGTATTGAATCTCGACGCAATCTGAGAGTTCCATCGTCATTAGGAGGCCCTAAACGTTACAATTAACTATCATTTTTGCGTCGGATTCGAAAATCTAGACTTACAAGAGAACGACCATGAGGTGCCCGAGACTGCAATATCCTCTTGCATACAAGTCGACTGGAGGTCGATGTATTGAATCTCAACGCAATTTGAGTCTTCTATCGTCATTAGGAGGCGCTGAACGTTACAATTCACTATCATTTTTGCGTCGGATTCGATAATCTAAACTCACAGGAGAACGACCATAAGGTGCCGAGGCAGCAACAAAACCTTGGAGACAAGTCGGCTGGAGGCCGATGTACTGAATCTCGACGCAATTTGAGTGTTCCATCGTCATTAGGAGGCCCTAAACGTTACAATTCACTATCATTTTTGCGTCGGATTCGAAAATATAGACTCACAGGAGAACGACCATAAGGAGCCGGAGGAAGCAATAGAGCCTTGGAGACAAGTCGACTGCAGGCCGATGTATTGAATCTTGACGCAATTTGAGTGTTCCATCGTCATTACAGGGCCCTGAACGTTACAATTAACTATCATTTTTGCGTCGGATTCGAAAATCTAGACTCACAGGAGAACGACCATAAGGTGCCCGAGGCAGCAACAGACCTTTGGAGACAAGTAGGCTGGAGGCCGATGTATTGAATGTCGACGCAATTTGAGTGTTCCATCGTCATTAGGAGGCCCTAAACGTTACAATTCACTATCATTTTCGCGTCGGATTCGAAAATCTAGACTCACAGGGGAAGGACCATGTGGTGCCCGAGGCAGCAATAGACCCTTGGAGACAAGTCCGCAGCAGGACGATGTATTGAATCTCGACGCAATGTGAGTGTTCCATCGTCATTACAAGGCCCTGAACGTTACAATTAACTATCATTTTTGCGTCGGATTCGAAAATCTAGACTCACAGGAGAACGACCATAAGGTGCCCGAGGCAGCAATAGACCCTTGGAGACAAGTCGGCTGGAGGCCGATGAATTGAATCTCGACGCAATTTGAGTGTTCCATCGGCATTAGGAGGCCCTGAACGTTACAATTAACTATCATTTTTGCGTCGGATTCGAAAATCTAGACTCACAGGAGAAGGACGATGTGGTGCCCGAGGCAGCAATAGACCCTTGGAGACATGTCGGCTGCAGGCCGATGTATTGAATCTCGACGCAATTTGAGTGTTCCATCGTCACTACAAGGCCCTGAACGTTGCAATTCACTATCATTTTTGCGTCGGATTCGATAATCTAGACATACAAGAGAATGTCCATAAGGTGCCCGAGGCAGCAACAGACCCTTGGAGACAAGTCGGCTGGAAACCGATGTATTGGATCTCGACTCAATTTGAGTGTTCCATCGGCATTAGGAGACCCTGAACGTTACAATTGACTATCATTTTTGCGTCGGATTCGAAAATCTAGACTCACAGGAGAACGACCATAAGGTGCCCGAGGCAGCAACAGCCCCTTGGAGACAAGTCGGCTGGAGGCCGATGTATTGAATGTCGACGCAATTTGAGTGTTCTATCGTCATTAGGAGGCCCTAAACGTTACAATTCATATCATTTTCGCGTCGGATTCGAAAATCTAGACTCACAGGAGAAGGACCATGTGGTGCCCGAGGCAGCAATAGACCCTTGGAGACAAGTCGGCTGCAGGCCGATGTATTGAATCTCGACGCAATTTGAGTGTTCCATCGTCACTACAAGGCCCTGAACGTTACAATTAACTATCATTTTTGCGTCGGATTCGATAATCTAGACTTACAAGAGAACGACCATAAGGTGCCCGAGGCAGCAACAGACCCTTGGAGACAAGTCGGCTGGAGGCCGATGTATTGAATCTCGACGCAATCTGAGAGTTCCATCGTCATTAGGAGGCCCTAAACGTTACAATTAACTATCATTTTTGCGTCGGATTCGAAAATCTAGACTTACAAGAGAACGACCATGAGGTGCCCGAGACTGCAATATCCTCTTGCACACAAGTCGACTGGAGGTCGATGTATTGAATCTCGACGCAATTTGAGTCTTCTATCGTCATTAGGAGGCGCTGAACGTTACAATTCACTATCATTTTTGCGTCGGATTCGATAATCTAAACTCACAGGAGAACGACCATAAGGTGCCGAGGCAGCAACAAAACCTTGGAGACAAGTCGGCTGGAGGCCGATGTACTGAATCTCGACGCAATTTGAGTGTTCCATCGTCATTAGGAGGCCCTAAACGTTACAATTCACTATCATTTTGCGTCGGATTCGAAAATATAGACTCACAGGAGAACGACCATAAGGAGCCGGAGGAAGCAATAAAGCCTTGGAGACAAGTCGGCTGCAGGCCGATGTATTGAATCTTGACGCAATTTGAGTGTTCCATCGTCATTACAGGGCCCTGAACGTTACAATTAACTATCATTTTTGCGTCGGATTCGAAAATCTAGACTCACAGGAGAACGACCATAAGGTGCCCGAGGCAGCAACAGACCCTTGGAGACAAGTCGGCTGGGGGCCGATGTATTGAATGTCGACGCAATTTGAGTGTTCCATCGTCATTAGGAGGCCCTAAACGTTACAATTCACTATCATTTTCGCGTCGGATTCGAAAATCTAGACTCACAGGAGAAGGACCATGTGGTGCCCGAGGCAGCAATAGACCCTTGGAGACAAGTCGGCAGGAGGCCGATGTATTGGATCTCGACGCAATTTGAGTGTTCCATCGCATTAGGAGGCCCTGAACGTTACAATTGACTATCATTGTTGCGTCGGATTCGAAAATCTAGACTCACAGGAGAAGGACCATGTGGTGCCCGAGGCAGCAATAGACCCTTGGAGACAAGTCGGCTGCAGGCCGATGTATTGAATCTTGACGCAATTTGAGTGTTCCATCGTCATTACAGGGCCCTGAACGTTACAATTAACTATCATTTTTGCGTCGGATTCGAAAATCTAGTCTCACAGGAGAACGACCATAAGGTGCTCTAGGCAGCAACAGACCCTTGGAGACAAGTCGGATGGAGGCCGATGTATTGAATGTCGACGCAATTTGAGTGTTCCATCGTCATTAGGAGGCCCTAACGTTACAATTCACTATCATTTTCGCGTCGGATTCGAAAATCTAGACTCACAGGAGAAGGACCATGTGGTGCCCGAGGCAGCAATAGACCCTTGGAGACAAGTCGGCAGGAGGCCGATGTATTGGATCTCGACGCAATTTGAGTGTTCCATCGTCATTACAAGGCCCTGAACGTTACAATTGACTATCATTTTTGCGTCGGATTCGAAAATCTAGACTCACAGGAAAAGGACCATGTGGTGCACGAGGCAGCAATAGACCCTTGGAGACAAGTCGGCAGGAGGCCGATGTATTGGATCTCGACACAATTTGAGTGTTCCATCGGCATTAGGAGGCCCTGAACGTTACAATTGACTATCATTTTTGCGTCGGATTCGAAAATCTAGACTCACAGGAGAAGGACCATGTGGTGCCCGAGGCAGCAATAGACCCTTGTAGACAAGTCGGCTACAGACCGATGTATTGAATGTCGACGCAATTTGAGTGTTCCATCGTCATTAGGAGGCACTAAACGTTACAATTCACTATCATTTTCGCGTCGGATTCGAAAATCTAGACCCACAGGAGAAGGACCATAAGGTGCCCGAGGCAGCAATAGACCCTTGGAAACAAGTCGGCTGGAAGCCGATGTATTGAATCTCGACGCAATCTGAGAGTTCCATCGTCATTAGGAGGCCCTAAACGTTACAATTAACTATCATTTTTGCGTCGGATTCGAAAATCTAGACTTACAAGAGAACGACCATGAGGTGCCCGAGACTGCAATATCCTCTTGGATACAAGTCGACTGGAGGTCGATGTATTGAATCTCGACGCAATTTGAGAGTTCCATCGTCATTAGGAGGCCCCGAACGTTACAATTAACAATCATTTTTGCGTCGGATTCGAAAATCTAGACTCACAGCAGAACGACCATAAGGTGCCCGAGGCAGCAATAGACCCTTGGAAACAAGTTGGCTGGAGGCCGATGTATTGAATCTCGACGCAATCTGAGAGTTCCATCGTCATTAGGAGGCCCTAAACGTTACAATTGACTATCATTTTTGCGTCGGATTCGAATATCTAGACTCACAGGAGAAGGACCATGTGGTGCCCGAGGCAGCAACACCCCCTTGGAGACAAGTCGGATGGAGGCCGATGTATTGAATGTCGACGCAATTTGAGTGTTCCATCGTCATTTGGAGGCCCTAACGTTACAATTCGTTATCATTTTCGCGTCGGATTCGAAAATCTAGACTCACAGGAGAAGGACCATGTGGTGCCCGAGGCAGCAATAGACCCTTGGAGACAAGTCGGCAGGAGGCCGATGTATTGGATCTCGACGCAATTTGAGTGTTCCATCGTCATTACAAGGCCCTGAACGTTACAATTGACTATCATTTTTGCGTCGGATTCGAAAATCTAGACTCACAGGAGAAGGACCATGTGGTGCCCGAGGCAGCAATAGACCCTTAGAGACAAGTCGGCAGGAGGCCGATGTATTGGATCTCGACGCAATTTGAGTGTACCATCGGCATTAGGAGGCCCTGAACGTTACAATTGACTATCATTTTTGCGTCGGATTCGAAAATCTAGACTCACAGGAGAAGGACCATGTGGTGGCCGAGGCAGCAATAGACCCTTGTAGACAAGTCGGCTGCAGACCGATGTATTGAATGTCGACGCAATTTGAGTGTTCCGTCGTCATTAGGAGGCCCTAACTGTTACAATTCACTATCATTTTCGCGTCGGATTCGAAAATCTAGACCCACAGGAGAAGGACCATAAGGTGCCCGAGGCAGCAATAGACCCTTGGAGACAAGTCGGCTGGAGGCCGATGTATTGAATCTCGACGCAATTTGAGTGTTCCATCGGCATTAGGAGGCCCTGAACGTTACAATTAACTATCATTTTTGCGTCGGATTCGAAAATCTAGACTCACCGGAGACGGACCATGTGGTGCCCGAGGCAGCGATATCCCCTTGGAGGCAAGTCGGCTGGAGGCCGATGTATTGAATCTCGACGCAATTTGAGAGTTCCATCGTCATTAGGAGGCCCTGAACGTTACAATTAACAATCATTTTTGCGTCGGATTCGAAAATCTAGACTCACTCACAGCAGAACGGCAATAAGGTGCCCGAGGCAGCAATAGACCCTTGGAAACAAGTCGGCTGGAGGCCGATGTATTGAATCTCGACGCAATCTGAGAGTTCCATCGTCATTAGGAGGCCCTAAACGTTACAATTAACTATCATTTTTGCGTCGGATTCGAAAATCTAGACTTACAAGAGAACGACCAAGAGGTGCCCGAGACTGCAATATCCTCTTGGATACAAGTCGACTGGAGGTCGATGTATTGAATCTCGACGCAATTTGAGTGTTCCATCGGCATTAGGAGGCCCTGAACGTTACAATTAACAATCATTTTTGCGTCGGATTCGAAAATCTAGACTCACAGCAGAACGACCATAAGGTGCCCGAGGCAGCAATAGACCCTTGGAAACAAGTTGGCTGGAGGCCGATGTATTGAATCTCGACGCAATCTGAGAGTTCCATCGTCATTAGGAGGCCCTAAACGTTACAATTGACTATCATTTTTGCGTCGGATTCGAATATCTAGACTCACAGGAGAAGGACCATGTGGTGCCCGAGGCAGCAATAGACCCTTGTAGACAAGTCGGCTGCAGACCGATGTATTGAATGTCGACGCAATTTGAGTGTTCCATCGTCATTAGGAGGCCCTAAACGTTACAATTCACTATCATTTTTGCGTCGGATTCGAAAAAATAGACTCACAGGAGAACGCCCATAAGGAGCCGGAGGAAGCAATAGAGCCTTGGAGACAAGTCGGCTGCAAGCCGATGTATTGAATCTTGACGCAATTTGAGTGTTCCATTGTCATTACAGGGCCCTGAACGTTACAATTAACTATCATTTTTGCGTCGGGTTCGAAAATCTAGACTCACAGGAGAACGACCATAAGGTGCCCGAGGCAGCAACAGACCTTTGGAGACAAGTAGCCTGGAGGCCGATGTATTGAATGTCGACGCAATTTGTGTGTTCCATCGTCATTAGGAGGCCCTAAACGTTACAATTCGCTATCATTTTCGCGTCGGATTCGAAAATATAGACTCACAGGAGAAGGACCATGTGGTGCCCGAGGCAGCAATAGACCCTTGGAGACAAGTCGGCTGCAGGACGATGTATTGAATCTCGACGCAATTTGAGTGTTCCATCGTCACTACAAGGCCCTGAACGTTACAATTCACTATCATTTTTGCGTCGGATTCGATAATCTAGACATACAAGAGAATGTCCATAAGGTGCCCGAGGCAGCAACAGACCCTTGGAGACAAGTCGGCAGGAGGCCGATGTATTGGATCTCGACGCAATTTGAGTGTTCCATCGGCATTAGGAGGCCCTGAACGTTACAATTGAAAATCTAGACTCACAGGAGAACGACTATGGTGCCCGAGGCAGCAACAGCCCCTTGGAGACAAGTCGGCTGGAGGCCGATGTATTGAATGTCGACGCAATTTGAGTGTTCTATCGTCATTAGGAGGCCCTAAACGTTACAATTAACTATCATTTTTGCGTCGGATTCGATAATCTAGACTTACAAGAGAACGACCATAAGGTGCCCGAGGCAGCAACAGACCCTTGGAGACAAGTCGGCTGGAGGCCGATGTACTGAATCTCGACGCAATTTGAGTGTTCCATCGTCATTAGGAGGCCCTAAACGTTACAATTCACTATCATTTTTGCGTCGGATTCGAAAATATAGACTCACAGGAGAACGACCATAAGGAGCCGGAGGAAGCAATAGAGCCTTGGAGACAAGTCGGCTGCAGGCCGATGTATTGAATCTTGACGCAATTTGAGTGTTCCATCGTCATTACAGGGCCCTGAACGTTACAATTAACTATCATTTTTGCGTCGGATTCGAAAATCTAGACTCACAGGAGAACGACCATAAGGTGCCCGAGGCAGCAACAGACCTTTGGAGACAAGTAGGCTGGAGGCCGATGTATTGAATGTCGACGCAATTTGAGTGTTCCATCGTCATTAGGAGGCCCTAAACGTTACAATTCACTATCATTTTCGCGTCGGATTCGAAAATCTAGACTCACAGGAGAAGGACCATGTGGTGCCCGAGGCAGCAATAGACCCTTGGAGACAAGTCGGCTGCAGGCCGATGTATTGAATCTCGACGCAATTTGAGTGTTCCATCGTCACTACAAGGCCCTGAACGTTACAATTAACTATCATTTTTGCGTCGGATTCGAAAATCTAGACTCACAGGAGAACGACCATAAGGTGCCCGAGGCAGCAACAGACCCTTGGAGACAAGTCGGCTGGAGCCCGATGTATTGAATGTCGACGCAATTTGAGTGTTCCATCGTCATTAGGAGGCCCTAAACGTTACAATTCACTATCATTTTCGCGTCGGATTCAAAAATCTAGACTCACAGGAGAAGGACCATGTGGTGCCCGAGGCAGCAATTGACCCTTGGAGACAAGTCGGCTGCAGGCCGATGTATTGAATCTTGACGCAATTTGAGTGTTCCATCGTCATGACAGGGCCCTGAACGTTACAATTAACTATCATTTTTGCGTCGGATTCGAAAATCTAGACTCACAGGAGAATGACCATAAGGTGCCCTAGGCAGCAACACCCCCTTGGAGACAAGTCGGATGGAGGCCGATGTATTGAATGTCGACGCAATTTGAGTGTTCCATCGTCATTAGGAGGCCCTAACGTTACAATTCACTATCATTTTCGCGTCGGATTCGAAAATCTAGACTCACAGGAGAAGGACCATGTGGTGCCCGAGGCAGCAATAGACCCTTGGAGACAAGTCGGCAGGAGGCCGATGTATTGGATCTCGACGCAATTTGAGTGTTCCATCGTCATTACAAGGCCCTGAACGTTACAATTGACTATCAATTTTGCGTCGGATTCGAAAATCTAGACTCACAGGAGAAGGACCATGGGGTGCCCGAGGCAGCAATAGACCCTTGGAGACAAGTCGGCAGGAGGCCGATGTATTGGATCTCGACGCAATTTGAGTGTTCCATCGGCATTAGGAGGCCCTGAACGATACAATTGACTATCATTTTTGCGTCGGATTCGAAAATCTAGACTCACAGGAGAAGGACCATGTGGTGCCCGAGGCAGCAATAGACCCTTGTAGACAAGTCGGCTGCAGACCGATGTATTGAATGTCGACGCAATTTGAGTGTTCCATCGTCATTAGGAGGCCCTAAACGTTACAATTCACTATCATTTTCGCGTCGGATTCGAAAATCTAGACCCACAGGAGAAGGACCATAAGGTGCCCGAGGCAGCAATAGACCCTTGGAGACAAGTCGGCTGGAGGCCGATGTATTGAATCTCGACGCAATTTGAGTGTTCCATCGGCATTAGGAGGCCCTGAACGTTACAATTAACTATCATTTTTGCGTCGGATTCGAAAATCTAGACTCACCGGAGACGGCCCATGTGGTGCCCGAGGCAGCGATATCCCCTTGGAGACAAGTCGGCTGGAGGCCGATGTATTGAATCTCGACGCAATTTGAGTGTTCCATCGTCATTTGGAGGCCCTAACGTTACAATTCGTTATCATTTTCGCGTCGGATTCGAAAATCTAGACTCACAGGAGAAGGACCATGTGGTGCCCGAGGCAGCAATAGACCCTTGGAGACAAGTCGGCAGGAGGCCGATGTATTGGATCTCGACGCAATTTGAGTGTTCCATCGTCATTACAAGGCCCTGAACGTTACAATTGACTATCATTTTTGCGTCGGATTCGAAAATCTAGACTCACAGGAGAAGGACCATGTGGTGCCCGAGGCAGCAATAGACCCTTAGAGACAAGTCGGCAGGAGGCCGATGTATTGGATCTCGACGCAATTTGAGTGTACCATCGGCATTAGGAGGCCCTGAACGTTACAATTGACTATCATTTTTGCGTCGGATTCGAAAATCTAGACTCACAGGAGAAGGACCATGTGGTGGCCGAGGCAGCAATAGACCCTTGTAGACAAGTCGGCTGCAGACCGATGTATTGAATGTCGACGCAATTTGAGTGTTCCGTCGTCATTAGGAGGCCCTAACTGTTACAATTCACTATCATTTTCGCGTCGGATTCGAAAATCTAGACCCACAGGAGAAGGACCATAAGGTGCCCGAGGCAGCAATAGACCCTTGGAGACAAGTCGGCTGGAGGCCGATGTATTGAATCTCGACGCAATTTGAGTGTTCCATCGGCATTAGGAGGCCCTGAACGTTACAATTAACTATCATTTTTGCGTCGGATTCGAAAATCTAGACTCACCGGAGACGGACCATGTGGTGCCCGAGGCAGCGATATCCCCTTGGAGGCAAGTCGGCTGGAGGCCGATGTATTGAATCTCGACGCAATTTGAGAGTTCCATCGTCATTAGGAGGCCCTGAACGTTACAATTAACAATCATTTTTGCGTCGGATTCGAAAATCTAGACTCACAGCAGAACGGCAATAAGGTGCCCGAGGCAGCAATAGACCCTTGGAAACAAGTCGGCTGGAGGCCGATGTATTGAATCTCGACGCAATCTGAGAGTTCCATCGTCATTAGGAGGCCCTAAACGTTACAATTAACTATCATTTTTGCGTCGGATTCGAAAATCTAGACTTACAAGAGAACGACCAAGAGGTGCCCGAGACTGCAATATCCTCTTGGATACAAGTCGACTGGAGGTCGATGTATTGAATCTCGACGCAATTTGAGAGTTCCATCGTCATTAGGAGGCCCTGAACATTACAATTAACAATCATTTTTGCGTCGGATTCGAAAATCTAGACTCACAGCAGAACGACCATAAGGGGCCCGAGGCAGCAATAGACCCTTGGAAACAAGTTGGCTGGAGGCCGATGTATTGAATCTCGACGCAATCTGAGAGTTCCATCGTCATTAGGAGGCCCTAAACGTTACAATTGACTATCATTTTTGCGTCGGATTCGAATATCTAGACTCACAGGAGAAGGACCATGTGGTGCCCGAGGCAGCAATAGACCCTTGTAGACAAGTCGGCTGCAGACCGATGTATTGAATGTCGACGCAATTTGAGTGTTCCATCGTCATTAGGAGGCCCTAAACGTTACAATTCACTATCATTTTTGCGTCGGATTCGAAAATATAGACTCACAGGAGAACGCCCATAAGGAGCCGGAGGAAGCAATAGAGCCTTGGAGACAAGTCGGCTGCAAGCCGATGTATTGAATCTTGACGCAATTTGAGTGTTCCATTGTCATTACAGGGCCCTGAACGTTACAATTAACTATCATTTTTGCGTCGGGTTCGAAAATCTAGACTCACAGGAGAACGACCATAAGGTGCCCCGAGGCAGCAACAGACCTTTGGAGACAAGTAGCCTGGAGGCCGATGTATTGAATGTCGACGCAATTTGTGTGTTCCATCGTCATTAGGAGGCCCTAATCGTTACAATTCGCTATCATTTTCGCGTCGGATTCGAAAATATAGACTCACAGGAGAAGGACCATGTGGTGCCCGAGGCAGCAATAGACCCTTGGAGACAAGTCGGCTGCAGGCCGATGTATTGAATCTCGACGCAATTTGAGTGTTCCATCGTCACTACAAGGCCCTGAACGTTACAATTCACTATCATTTTTGCGTCGGATTCGATAATCTAGACATACAAGAGAATGTCCATAAGGTGCCCGAGGCAGCAACAGACCCTTGGAGACAAGTCGGCAGGAGGCCGATGTATTGGATCTCGACGCAATTTGAGTGTTCCATCGGCATTAGGAGGCCCTGAACGTTACAATTGAAAATCTAGACTCACAGGAGAACGACTATGGTGCCCGAGGCAGCAACAGCCCCTTGGAGACAAGTCGGCTGGAGGCCGATGTATTGAATGTCGACGCAATTTGAGTGTTCTATCGTCATTAGGAGGCCCTAAACGTTACAATTAACTATCATTTTTGCGTCGGATTCGATAATCTAGACTTACAAGAGAACGACCATAAGGTGCCCGAGGCAGCAACAGACCCTTGGAGACAAGTCGGCTGGAGGCCGATGTACTGAATCTCGACGCAATTTGAGTGTTCCATCGTCATTAGGAGGCCCTAAACGTTACAATTCACTATCATTTTTGCGTCGGATTCGAAAATATAGACTCACAGGAGAACGACCATAAGGAGCCGGAGGAAGCAATAGAGCCTTGGAGACAAGTCGGCTGCAGGCCGATGTATTGAATCTTGACGCAATTTGAGTGTTCCATCGTCATTACAGGGCCCTGAACGTTACAATTAACTATCATTTTTGCGTCGGATTCGAAAATCTAGACTCACAGGAGAACGACCATAAGGTGCCCGAGGCAGCAATAGACCTTTGGAGACAAGTAGGCTGGAGGCCGATGTATTGAATGTCGACGCAATTTGAGTGTTCCATCGTCATTAGGAGGCCCTAAACGTTACAATTCACTATCATTTTCGCGTCGGATTCGAAAATCTAGACTCACAGGAGAAGGACCATGTGGTGCCCGAGGCAGCAATAGACCCTTGGAGACAAGTCGGCTGCAGGCCGATGTATTGAATCTCGACGCAATTTGAGTGTTCCATCGTCACTACAAGGCCCTGAACGTTACAATTAACTATCATTTTTGCGTCGGATTCGAAAATCTAGACTCACAGGAGAACGACCATAAGGTGCCCGAGGCAGCAACAGACCCTTGGAGACAAATCGGCTGGAGCCCGATGTATTGAATGTCGACGCAATTTGAGTGTTCCATCGTCATTAGGAGGCCCTAAACGTTACAATTCACTATCATTTTCGCGTCGGATTCAAAAATCTAGACTCACAGGAGAAGGACCATGTGGTGCCCGAGGCAGCAATTGACCCTTGGAGACAAGTCGGCTGCAGGCCGATGTATTGAATCTTGACGCAATTTGAGTGTTCCATCGTCATGACAGGGCCCTGAACGTTACAATTAACTATCATTTTTGCGTCGGATTCGAAAAACTAGACTCACAGGAGAATGACCATAAGGTGCCCTAGGCAGCAACACCCCCTTGGAGACAAGTCGGATGGAGGCCGATGTATTGAATGTCGACGCAATTTGAGTGTTCCATCGTCATTAGGAGGCCCTAACGTTACAATTCACTATCATTTTCGCGTCGGATTCGAAAATCTAGACTCACAGGAGAAGGACCATGTGGTGCCCGAGGCAGCAATAGACCCTTGGAGACAAGTCGGCAGGAGGCCGATGTATTGGATCTCGACGCAATTTGAGTGTTCCATCGTCATTAGGAGGCCTTGAACGATACAATTGACTATCATTTTTGCGTCGGATTCGAAAATCTAGATTCACAGGAGAAGGACCATGTGGTGCCCGAGGCAGCAATAGACCCTTGTAGACAAGTCGGCTGCAGACCGATGTATTGAATGTCGACGCAATTTGAGTGTTCCATCGTCATTAGGAGGCCCTAAACGTTACAATTCACTATCATTTTCGCGTCGGATTCGAAAATCTAGACCCACAGGAGAAGGACCATAAGGTGCCCGAGGCAGCAATAGACCCTTGGAGACAAGTCGGCAGGAGGCCGATGTATTGGATCTCGACGCAATTTGAGTGTTCCATCGGCATTAGGAGGCCCTGAACGTTACAATTGAAAATCTAGACTCACAGGAGAACGACTATGGTGCCCGAGGCAGCAACAGCCCCTTGGAGACAAGTCGGCTGGAGGCCGATGTATTGAATGTCGACGCAATTTGAGTGTTCTATCGTCATTAGGAGGCCCTAAACGTTACAATTAACTATCATTTTTGCGTCGGATTCGATAATCTAGACTTACAAGAGAACGACCATAAGGTGCCCGAGGCAGCAACAGACCCTTGGAGACAAGTCGGCTGGAGGCCGATGTACTGAATCTCGACGCAATTTGAGTGTTCCATCGTCATTAGGAGGCCCTAAACGTTACAATTCACTATCATTTTTGCGTCGGATTCGAAAATATAGACTCACAGGAGAACGACCATAAGGAGCCGGAGGAAGCAATAGAGCCTTGGAGACAAGTCGGCTGCAGGCCGATGTATTGAATCTTGACGCAATTTGAGTGTTCCATCGTCATTACAGGCCCTGAACGTTACAATTAACTATCATTTTTGCGTCGGATTCGAAAATCTAGACTCACAGGAGAACGACCATAAGGTGCCCGAGGCAGCAATAGACCTTTGGAGACAAGTAGGCTGGAGCCGATGTATTGAATGTCGACGCAATTTGAGTGTTCCATCGTCATTAGGAGGCCCTAACGTTACAATTCACTATCATTTTCGCGTCGGATTCGAAAATCTAGACTCACAGGAGAAGGACCATGTGGTGCCCGAGGCAGCAATAGACCCTTGGAGACAAGTCGGCTGCAGGCCGATGTATTGAATCTCGACGCAATTTGAGTGTTCCATCGTCACTACAAGCCCTGAACGTTACAATTAACTATCATTTTTGCGTCGGATTCGAAAATCTAGACTCACAGGAGAACGACCATAAGGTGCCCGAGGCAGCAACAGACCCTTGGAGACAAATCGGCTGGAGCCCGATGTATTGAATGTCGACGCAATTTGAGTGTTCCATCGTCATTAGGAGGCCCTAAACGTTACAATTCACTATCATTTTCGCGTCGGATTCGAAAATCTAGACCCACAGGAGAAGGACCATAAGGTGCCCGAGGCAGCAATAGACCCTTGGAGACAAGTCGGCTGGAGGCCGATGTATTGAATCTCGACGCAATTTGAGTGTTCCATCGGCATTAGGAGGCCCTGAACGTTACAATTAACTATCATTTTTGCGTCGGATTCGAAAATCTAGACTCACCGGAGACGGACCATGTGGTGCCCGAGGCAGCGATATCCCCTTGGAGGCAAGTCGGCTGGAGGCCGATGTATTGAATCTCGACGCAATTTGAGAGTTCCATCGTCATTAGGAGGCCCTGAACGTTACAATTAACAATCATTTTTGCGTCGGATTCGAAAATCTAGACTCACAGCAGAGCGGCAATAAGGTGCCCGAGGCAGCAATAGACCCTTGGAAACAAGTCGGCTGGAGGCCGATGTATTGAATCTCGACGCAATCTGAGAGTTCCATCGTCATTAGGAGGCCCTAAACGTAACAATTAACTATCATTTTTGCGTCGGATTCGAAAATCTAGACTTACAAGAGAACGACCATGAGGTGCCCGAGACTGCAATATCCTCTTGGATACAAGTCGACTGGAGGTCGATGTATTGAATCTCGACGCAATTTGAGAGTTCCATCGTCATTAGGAGGCCCTGAACGTTACAATTAACAATCATTTTTGCGTCGGATTCGAAAATCTAGACTCACAGCAGAACGACCATAAGGTGCCCGAGGCAGCAATAGACCCTTGGAAACAAGTTGGCTGGAGGCCGATGTATTGAATCTCGACGCAATCTGAGAGTTCCATCGTCATTAGGAGGCCCTAAACGTTACAATTGACTATCATTTTTGCGTCGGATTCGAATATCTAGACTCACAGGAGAAGGACCATGTGGTGCCCGAGGCAGCAATAGACCCTTGTAGACAAGTCGGCTGCAGACCGATGTATTGAATGTCGACGCAATTTGAGTGTTCCATCGTCATTAGGAGGCCCTAAACGTTACAATTCACTATCATTTTCGCGTCGGATTCGAAAATCTAGACTCACAGGAGAAGGACCATAAGGTGCCCGAGGCAGCAATAGACCCTTGGAGACAAGTCGGCTGGAGGCCGATGTATTGAATCTCGACGCAATTTGAGTGTTCCATCGGCATTAGGAGGCCCTGAACGTTACAATTAACTATCATTTTTGCGTCGGATTCGAAAATCTAGACTCACCGGAGACGGACCATGTGGTGCCCGAGGCAGCGATATCCCCTTGGAGGCAAGTCGGCTGGAGGCCGATGTATTGAATCTCGACGCAATTTGAGAGTTCCATCGTCATTAGGAGGCCCTGAACGTTACAATTAACAATCATTTTTGCGTCGGATTCGAAAATCTAGACTCACAGCAGAACGACCATAAGGTGCCCGAGGCAGCAATAGACCCTTGGAAACAAGTCGGCTGGAGGCCGATGTATTGAATCTCGACGCAATCTGAGAGTTCCATCGTCATTAGGAGGCCCTAAACGTTACAATTCACTATCATTTTCGCGTCGGATTCGAAAATCTAGACTCACAGGAGAAGGACCATGTGGTGCCCGAGGCAGCAATAGACCCTTGGAGACAAGTCGGCTGCAGGCCGATGTATTGAATCTCGACGCAATTTGAGTGTTCCATCGTCACTACAAGGCCCTGAACGTTACAATTCACTATCATTTTTGCGTCGGATTCGATAATCTAGACATACAAGAGAATGTCCATAAGGTGCCCGAGGCAGCAACAGACCCTTGGAGACAAGTCGGCAGGAGGCCGATGTATTGGATCTCGACGCAATTTGAGTGTTCCATCGGCATTAGGAGGCCCTGAACGTTACAATTGACTATCATTTTTGCGTCGGATTCGAAAATCTAGACTCACAGGAGAACGACCATGGTGCCCGAGGCAGCAACAACCCCTTGGAGACAAGTCGGCTGGAGGCCGATGTATTGAATGTCGACGCAATTTGAGTGTTCCATCGGCATTAGGAGGCCCTGAACGTTACAATTAACTATCATTTTTGCGTCGGATTCGAAAATCTAGACTCACCGGAGACGGCCCATGTGGTGCCCGAGGCAGCGATATCCCCTTGGAGGCAAGTCGGCTGGAGGCCGATGTATTGAATCTCGACGCAATTTGAGAGTTCCATCGTCATTAGGAGGCCCTGAACGTTACAATTAACAATCATTTTTGCGTCGGATTCGAAAATCTAGACTCACAGCAGAACGGCAATAAGGTGCCCGAGGCAGCAATAGACCCTTGGAAACAAGTCGGCAGGAGGCCGATGTATTGAATCTCGACGCAATCTGAGAGTTCCATCGTCATTAGGAGGCCCTAAACGTTACAATTAACTATCATTTTTGCGTCGGATTCGAAAATCTAGACTCACAGGAGAAGGACCATGTGGTGCCCGAGGCAGCAATAGACCCTTAGAGACAAGTCGGCAGGAGGCCGATGTATTGGATCTCGACGCAATTTGAGTGTTCCATCGGCATTAGGAGGCCCTGAACGTTACAATTGACTATCATTTTTGCGTCGGATTCGAAAATCTAGACTCACAGGAGAAGGACCATGTGGTGGCCGAGGCAGCAATAGACCCTTGTAGACAAGTCGGCTGCAGACCGATGTATTGAATGTCGACGCAATTTGAGTGTTCCATCGTCATTAGGAGGCCCTAAACGTTACAATTCACTATCATTTTCGCGTCGGATTCGAAAATCTAGACCCACAGGAGAAGGACCATAAGGTGCCCGAGGCAGCAATAGACCCTTGGAGACAAGTCGGCTGGAGGCCGATGTATTGAATCTCGACGCAATTTGAGTGTTCCATCGGCATTAGGAGGCCCTGAACGTTACAATTAACTATCATTTTTGCGTCGGATTCGAAAATCTAGACTCACCGGAGACGGACCATGTGGTGCCCGAGGCAGCGATATCCCCTTGGAGGCAAGTCGGCTGGAGGCCGATGTATTGAATCTCGACGCAATTTGAGAGTTCCATCGTCATTAGGAGGCCCTGAACGTTACAATTAACAATCATTTTTGCGTCGGATTCGAAAATCTAGACTCACAGCAGAACGGCAATAAGGTGCCCGAGGCAGCAATAGACCCTTGGAAACAAGTCGGCTGGAGGCCGATGTATTGAATCTCGACGCAATCTGAGAGTTCCATCGTCATTAGGAGGCCCTAAACGTAACAATTAACTATCATTTTTGCGTCGGATTCGAAAATCTAGACTTACAAGAGAACGACCATGAGGTGCCCGAGACTGCAATATCCTCTTGGATACAAGTCGACTGGAGGTCGATGTATTGAATCTCGACGCAATTTGAGAGTTCCATCGTCATTAGGAGGCCCTGAACGTTACAATTAACAATCATTTTTGCGTCGGATTCGAAAATCTAGACTCACAGCAGAACGACCATAAGGTGCCCGAGGCAGCAATAGACCCTTGGAAACAAGTTGGCTGGAGGCCGATGTATTGAATCTCGACGCAATCTGAGAGTTCCATCGTCATTAGGAGGCCCTAAACGTTACAATTGACTATCATTTTTGCGTCGGATTCGAATATCTAGACTCACAGGAGAAGGACCATGTGGTGCCCGAGGCAGCAATAGACCCTTGTAGACAAGTCGGCTGCAGACCGATGTATTGAATGTCGACGCAATTTGAGTGTTCCATCGTCATTAGGAGGCCCTAAACGTTACAATTCACTATCATTTTCGCGTCGGATTCGAAAATCTAGACTCACCGGAGACGGACCATGTGGTGCCCGAGGCAGCGATATCCCCTTGGAGGCAAGTCGGCTGGAGGCCGATGTATTGAATCTCGACGCAATTTGAGAGTTCCATCGTCATTAGGAGGCCCTGAACGTTACAATTAACAATCATTTTTGCGTCGGATTCGAAAATCTAGACTCACAGCAGAACGACCATAAGGTGCCCGAGGCAGCAATAGACCCTTGGAAACAAGTCGGCTGGAGGCCGATGTATTGAATCTCGACGCAATCTGAGAGTTCCATCGTCATTAGGAGGCCCTAAACGTTACAATTCACTATCATTTTCGCGTCGGATTCGAAAATCAAGACTCACAGGAGAAGGACCATGTGGTGCCCGAGGCAGCAATAGACCCTTGGAGACAAGTCGGCTGCAGGCCGATGTATTGAATCTCGACGCAATTTGAGTGTTCCATCGTCACTACAAGGCCCTGAACGTTACAATTCACTATCATTTTTGCGTCGGATTCGATAATCTAGACATACAAGAGAATGTCCATAAGGTGCCCGAGGCAGCAACAGACCCTTGGAGACAAGTCGGCAGGAGGCCGATGTATTGGATCTCGACGCAATTTGAGTGTTCCATCGGCATTAGGAGGCCCTGAACGTTACAATTGACTATCATTTTTGCGTCGGATTCGAAAATCTAGACTCACAGGTGAACGACCATGGTGCCCGAGGCAGCAACAACCCCTTGGAGACAAGTCGGCTGGAGGCCGATGTATTGAATGTCGACGCAATTTGAGTGTTCTATCGTCATTAGGAGGCCCTAAACGTTACAATTAACTATCATTTTTGCGTCGGATTCGATAATCTAGACTTACAAGAGAACGACCATAAGGTGCCCGAGGCAGCAACAGACCCTTGGAGACAAGTCGGCTGGAGGCCGATGTATTGAATCTCGACGCAATCTGAGAGTTCCATCGTCTTTAGGAGGCCCTAAACGTTACAATTAACTATCATTTTTGCGTCGGATTCGAAAATCAAGACTTACAAGAGAACGACCATGAGGTGCCCGAGACTGCAATATCCTCTTGCATACAAGTCGACTGGTGGTCGATGTATTGAATCTCGACGCAATTTGAGACTTCTATCGTCATTAGG
>NW_025725267.1:30000-36909 GCF_021461395.2 Schistocerca americana | reverse complement strand
CGGAATCCATGGACCGCAATGTGCGTTCGAAACGTCGATGTTCATGTGTCCTGCAGTTCACATGTCGACGCGCAATTTTGCTGCGTTCTTCATCGACCCACGAGCCGAGTGATCCACCGTCCTGGGTGATCTTTTTCTGAGTTTCCACTGTCTCTTTCAAGACAGTTGCATAGGCGGGACGTAGGCGTGTGGCGGCCCCTGTTCAAGCGTTCTGTGTCCAACGGCCTCACGGCCGATGGGCGTCGTACGGCTCCACACCGGAGCGGACAGGCAGTCGGGCGAAAGTCATTCAAAACCGGCGCCAGGCGCCAGGTGCCGCAGGCCAGCCGCTCCAGCGCTTCAGCGCTCGTACCACACAACATTGGCGTTAGTTTTGAGACGCACGCGTGGTTCCGCACGCGGCGCACGGCTACTGCGAGCCGTACAGGTAGCGTGTTGCGCGACACGACACGCACATCGAAAGACATGCAGTCTAGTCGGTAATGATCCTTCCGCAGGTTCACCTACGGAAACCTTGTTACGACTTTTACTTCCTCTAAATGATCAAGTTTGGTCATCTTTCCGGTAGCATCGGCAACGACAGAGTCAATGCCGCGTACCAGTCCGAAGACCTCACTAAATCATTCAATCGGTAGTAGCGACGGGCGGTGTGTACAAAGGGCAGGGACGTAATCAACGCGAGCTTATGACTCGCGCTTACTGGGAATTCCTCGTTCATGGGGAACAATTGCAAGCCCCAATCCCTAGCACGAAGGAGGTTCAGCGGGTTACCCCGACCTTTCGGCCTAGGAAGACACGCTGATTCCTTCAGTGTAGCGCGCGTGCGGCCCAGAACATCTAAGGGCATCACAGACCTGTTATTGCTCAATCTCGTGCGGCTAGAAGCCGCCTGTCCCTCTAAGAAGAAAAGTAATCGCTGACAGCACGAAGGATGTCACGCGACTAGTTAGCAGGCTAGAGTCTCGTTCGTTATCGGAATTAACCAGACAAATCGCTCCACCAACTAAGAACGGCCATGCACCACCACCCACCGAATCAAGAAAGAGCTATCAATCTGTCAATCCTTCCGGTGTCCGGGCCTGGTGAGGTTTCCCGTGTTGAGTCAAATTAAGCCGCAGGCTCCACTCCTGGTGGTGCCCTTCCGTCAATTCCTTTAAGTTTCAGCTTTGCAACCATACTTCCCCCGGAACCCAAAAGCTTTGGTTTCCCGGAGGCTGCCCGCCGAGTCATCGGAGGAACACTGCGGCGGATCGCTGGCTGGCATCGTTTATGGTTAGAACTAGGGCGGTATCTGATCGCCTTCGAACCTCTAACTTTCGTTCTTGATTAATGAAAACATACTTGGCAAATGCTTTCGCTTCTGTTCGTCTTGCGACGATCCAAGAATTTCACCTCTAACGTCGCAATACGAATGCCCCGCCTGTCCCTATTAATCATTACCTCGGGTTCCGAAAACCAACAAAATAGAACCGAGGTCCTATTCCATTATTCCATGCACACAGTATTCAGGCGGGCTTGCCTGCTTTAAGCACTCTAATTTGTTCAAAGTAAACGTGCCGGCCCACCGAGACACTCACTCAAGAGCACCCTGGTAGGATTGCAACGGGGTCCGCCTCGGGACGCACGAGCACGCACGAGGCGCGTCGCACGCCTTCAGCTCGCCCCACCGGCAGGACGTCCCACGATACATGCCAGTTAAACACCGACGGGCGGTGAACCAACAGCGTGGGACACAAATCCAACTACGAGCTTTTTAACCGCAACAACTTTAATATACGCTATTGGAGCTGGAATTACCGCGGCTGCTGGCACCAGACTTGCCCTCCAATAGATACTCGTTAAAGGATTTAAAGTGTACTCATTCCGATTACGGGGCCTCGGATGAGTCCCGTATCGTTATTTTTCGTCACTACCTCCCCGTGCCGGGAGTGGGTAATTTGCGCGCCTGCTGCCTTCCTTGGATGTGGTAGCCGTTTCTCAGGCTCCCTCTCCGGAATCGAACCCTGATTCCCCGTTACCCGTTACAACCATGGTAGGCGCAGAACCTACCATCGACAGTTGATAAGGCAGACATTTGAAAGATGCGTCGCCGGTACGAGGACCGTGCGATCAGCCCAAAGTTATTCAGAGTCACCAAGGCAAACGGACCGGACGAGCCGACCGATTGGTTTTGATCTAATAAAAGCGTCCCTTCCATCTCTGGTCGGGACTCTGTTTGCATGTATTAGCTCTAGAATTACCACAGTTATCCAAGTAACGTGGGTACGATCTAAGGAACCATAACTGATTTAATGAGCCATTCGCGGTTTCACCTTAATGCGGCTTGTACTGAGACATGCATGGCTTAATCTTTGAGACAAGCATATGACTACTGGCAGGATCAACCAGGGAGCTGCGTCAACTAGAGCTGAGCAGCCGGCCGCCCGGGAGTGTGTCCCGGGGGCCCGCGCGA
Organism: Schistocerca americana; assembly: GCF_021461395.2. NCBI lineage: Eukaryota > Metazoa > Arthropoda > Insecta > Orthoptera > Acrididae > Schistocerca > Schistocerca americana. Next base: position 34,457 of record NW_025725267.1, on the reverse strand, counting down.
ACACGCAAGCGTCCGCTCAATTATTCTGCAAACAGGAGGAGGCTGAGCTCCCCTGCACAATACACCTCGAAACCCTCTCAGGTCCCGGCGGCGCGCAGCGCCGTCCTAAGTACTTGGTCGGGTTCGAGAGAGGCGCAATCGCCCGGAGTTTGGCGAGTAGACGCTTTAGGTGCGACCACCCGTGCTCCCAACTGAGCTTGCCGCTGCCGACAGAGGCCCGGGAGCGTGCTGTCGTGGCATTGCCGGCGGGAGACAACACGCGCCACCTACGGTGGCCGGCAGCTCCAACGCCAGCGCCACAGAAGGACAAAAGCCCCACTTGGGTGCCGAAGCGAACTCTCCCAGCACAGCGCACGCGCCAACACGTCCGCACAGCTGCGATACAAACCACCTGCGAGAACCGCAGAGGCGACCGAGCAGCAGACGGCGTCGCGGCGCCGAGCGCCGGGCGGCGGCGCATCCTCAGCGCACACAGTCCTCAATCGGACCAGCACACTGCAGATGTCCACCGCGCTTCGCACCGGGCCCGCGAGGACCTACTTTGGCCGCACGGCGCCGCGTGCAGGGTGCGCCGGCGCGCAGCTGCGCCGCCTGCCGCCTCCGTCGGCCGGCGCGCCTGCCACTGGCCGCCCCCACCAGCCGGCTGTAGCGCGTGCGCCCACGCACCGCGCGGCCAGCACGCCGGGAGGCCCCCCCTCACCGGCCGGGGACGGTCCCACCCAGCCACCGCCGCGTATCGCTTCACACCCACATGCCATTCACGTTCGTGGGCATGGTGGGTATCGCTGAAACAACCGGTTGGTAGCTCAACCGATCGTCGCCATCACTGATTCACCTCTAGCGAGAACAACCGCACCACAACCGTTTACCAGTTGTTCATTTGCGTAACGTCACCAGCAAACGTAGACGTCCATCGCCATTTGCAAATTCAACGATTGTTGCATGCCTGTGTCAGGTGTCACGACACACTATGTCTGCCCACATACACGCAACAACATGTGCACGCTTCGCGAACACGTGGAAGGTGGCCCCCGTACGTATGCGATGTCCATTGCGCGAACGACTGTCAACCGGCCTCTGTCGCATGTCGCAGATGTGGAACGCAGTGCACCATGCTATCACGGTGTGTGAGAAGAGACGACTACGTCTGACAACACGCGCCACTACATCAACAGACGGCTCATGCTGATCGCCATCCACGGCATACCATACTGCAATCCAGCTCTTATAGGGAGACGACACGTAGCTGAGTGCACAATATTTGGACCGTATGGTTCGCCGTTGTTGGCGCAGTCGTGGTACGGTCACACATGTACCACGATGTATCATTCAGTACATGAGGACCAATGTGCAGTACAGTGTGTGATTTGGACGTACAACATCAGCGGACAGTTGACACACGCCGTACCACAACGTAGGCTGTGCTTCGCCATGCAAATGCCAATGAACAACTGCGAAGGGCATTGAGCATGTACGTCCTGCTGCCATCCGCATTACAGTGTATAGCTGCAAGGTGTTTAACATGAAGCGATACTCTGGGGACCAGGCAGTGCGAGTAGCAAACTATATTGCGGGGGTTGCAGTTAGGCAACACCACACTAATTTAACGCGTCGTATGACAATTACAGAGCAGGTTAAGGCCCAACGTGTGTTGGGTTAAGGCCCAACGTGTGTTGGGTTAAGGCCCAACGTGTGTTGGGTTAAGGCCCAACGTGTGTTGGGTTAAGGCCCAACGTGTGTTGGGTTAAGGCCCAACGTGTGTTGGGTTAAGGCCCAACGTGTGTTGGGTTAAGGCCCAACGTGTGTTGGGTTAAGGCCCAACGTGTGTTGGGTTAAGGCCCAACGTGTGTTGGGTTAAGGCCCAACGTGTGTTGGGTTAAGGCCCAACGTGTGTTGGGTTAAGGCCCAACGTGTGTTGGGTTAAGGCCCAACGTGTGTTGGGTTAAGGCCCAACGTGTGTTGGGTTAAGGCCCAACGTGTGTTGGGTTAAGGCGCAACGTGTGTTGGGTTAAGGCGCAACGTGGGTTACGTTAAGGCGCAACGTGGGTTACGTTAAGGCGCAACGTGGGTTACGTTAAGGCGCAACGTGGGTTACGTTAAGGCGCAACGTGGGTTACGTTAAGGCGCAACGTGGGTTACGTTAAGGCGCAACGTGGGTTACGTTAAGGCGCAACGTGGGTTACGTTAAGGCCCAATATAGGTTAGGTTAAGGCCCAATATAGGTTAGGTTAAGGCCCAATATAGGTTAGGTTAAGGCCCAATATAGGTTAGGTTAAGGCCCAATATAGGTTAGGTTAAGGTACAATATAGGTTAGGTTAAGGTACAATATAGGTTAGGTTAAGGTACAATATAGGTTAGGTTAAGGTACAATATGGGTTAGGTTAAGGTACAATATGGGTTAGGTTAAGGCGCAATATGGGTTAGGTTAAGGCGCAATATGGGTTAGGTTAAGGCGCAATATGGGTTAGGTTAAGGCGCAATATGGGTTAGGTTAAGGCGCAATATGGGTTAGGTTAAGGCGCAATATGGGTTAGGTTAAGGCGCAATATGGGTTAGGTTAAGGCGCAATATGGGTTAGGTTAAGGCGCAATATGGGTTAGGTTAAGGTACAATATAGGTTAGGTTAAGGTACAATATAGGTTAGGTTAAGGTACAATATAGGTTAGGTTAAGGTACAATATGGGTTAGGTTAAGGTACAATATAGGTTAGGTTAAGGCACAATATGGGTTAGGTTAAGGCGCAATATGGGTTAGGGTAAGGCGCAATATGGGTTAGGTTAAGGCGCAATATGGGTTAGGTTAAGGCGCAACGTGGGTTACGTTAAGGCGCAACGTGGGTTACGTTAAGGCGCAACGTGGGTTACGTTAAGGCGCAACGTGGGTTACGTTAAGGCGCAACGTGGGTTACGTTAAGGCGCAACGTGGGTTACGTTAAGGCCCAATATAGGTTAGGTTAAGGCCCAATATAGGTTAGGTTAAGGCCCAATATAGGTTAGGTTAAGGCCCAATATAGGTTAGGTTAAGGCCCAATATAGGTTAGGTTAAGGTACAATATAGGTTAGGTTAAGGTACAATATAGGTTAGGTTAAGGTACAATATGGGTTAGGTTAAGGCGCAATATGGGTTAGGTTAAGGCGCAATATGGGTTAGGTTAAGGCGCAATATGGGTTAGGTTAAGGCGCAACGTGGGTTACGTTAAGGCGCAACGTGGGTTACGTTAAGGCGCAACGTGGGTTACGTTAAGGCGCAACGTGGGTTACGTTAAGGCGCAACGTGGGTTACGTTAAGGCCCAATATAGGTTAGGTTAAGGCCCAATATAGGTTAGGTTAAGGCCCAATATAGGTTAGGTTAAGGCCCAATATAGGTTAGGTTAAGGTACAATATGGGTTAGGTTAAGGTACAATATGGGTTAGGTTAAGGTACAATATAGGTTAGGTTAAGGCGCAACGTGGGTTACGTTAAGGCCCAATATAGGTTAGGTTAAGGCCCAATATAGGTTAGGTTAAGGCCCAATATAGGTTAGGTTAAGGCCCAATATAGGTTAGGTTAAGGCCCAATATAGGTTAGGTTAAGGTACAATATAGGTTAGGTTAAGGTACAATATAGGTTAGGTTAAGGTACAATATGGGTTAGGTTAAGGTACAATATGGGTTAGGTTAAGGTACAATATAGGTTAGGTTAAGGCACAATATGGGTTAGGTTAAGGCGCAATATGGGTTAGGTTAAGGCGCAATATGGGTTAGGTTAAGGCGCAATATGGGTTAGGTTAAGGCGCAATATGGGTTAGGTTAAGGCACAATACGGGTTAGGTTAAGGCACAATACGGGTTAGGTTAAGGCACAATACGGGTTAGGTTAAGGCACACATTGTTGTAAGGAAAGGTGTTTTCGGGGGGGGGGGGGGGGCTGGTTTGTTGATTGTGATTATCGTAAGTAAATGACTGCGGCATCATCTGATTTGCCACGTCAGGGTGCACCTTTGGCTCATAACAGGCGGCGCTCTGATTCCATGCTTGTGGCAGACCTGTGTCTTTCATTCGTGCCATTGTTTGTGTGGTGTGACAGGAGGCAGTATTGTGATGTTGGGTGCACCCCTGTGTAGGACATGTGTGGGTGTTGGTGGCTTAGCTGAGCAATGGTGGTTGTCGGAAGGGTGGGATATTCTGTTTTCCGAGTGGACCTCCCGGTCTGGTTATGATAGTGTGGATTGTCTAATGTGGCAGAGAGGATGCACTGGGTGTTGTTCCATGCTGGTGCTTAGATATTGTCTGTGTGCCTGTTACAGGCAGAGAGTAGTGCGTGATAAGAGTGTCTGGCTGACGTGTGATTGTGAGCAGAGTCTTTCAGCATGTATACGGACAGTTGTATACATTATCTGTATTCTGATGGCTCTATCTATTACTAATCAGCGCCGTGTATACGTTTAATCCGGTTCCAGTCGAAACTATTGTATCTC
>NW_025725267.1:17500-22500 GCF_021461395.2 Schistocerca americana | reverse complement strand
CACTCTAATTTGTTCAAAGTAAACGTGCCGGCCCACCGAGACACTCACTCAAGAGCACCCTGGTAGGATTGCAACGGGGTCCGCCTCGGGACGCACGAGCACGCACGAGGCGCGTCGCACGCCTTCAGCTCGCCCCACCGGCAGGACGTCCCACGATACATGCCAGTTAAACACCGACGGGCGGTGAACCAACAGCGTGGGACACAAATCCAACTACGAGCTTTTTAACCGCAACAACTTTAATATACGCTATTGGAGCTGGAATTACCGCGGCTGCTGGCACCAGACTTGCCCTCCAATAGATACTCGTTAAAGGATTTAAAGTGTACTCATTCCGATTACGGGGCCTCGGATGAGTCCCGTATCGTTATTTTTCGTCACTACCTCCCCGTGCCGGGAGTGGGTAATTTGCGCGCCTGCTGCCTTCCTTGGATGTGGTAGCCGTTTCTCAGGCTCCCTCTCCGGAATCGAACCCTGATTCCCCGTTACCCGTTACAACCATGGTAGGCGCAGAACCTACCATCGACAGTTGATAAGGCAGACATTTGAAAGATGCGTCGCCGGTACGAGGACCGTGCGATCAGCCCAAAGTTATTCAGAGTCACCAAGGCAAACGGACCGGACGAGCCGACCGATTGGTTTTGATCTAATAAAAGCGTCCCTTCCATCTCTGGTCGGGACTCTGTTTGCATGTATTAGCTCTAGAATTACCACAGTTATCCAAGTAACGTGGGTACGATCTAAGGAACCATAACTGATTTAATGAGCCATTCGCGGTTTCACCTTAATGCGGCTTGTACTGAGACATGCATGGCTTAATCTTTGAGACAAGCATATGACTACTGGCAGGATCAACCAGGGAGCTGCGTCAACTAGAGCTGAGCAGCCGGCCGCCCGGGAGTGTGTCCCGGGGGCCCGCGCGAACACGCAAGCGTCCGCTCAATTATTCTGCAAACAGGAGGAGGCTGAGCTCCCCTGCACAATACACCTCGAAACCCTCTCAGGTCCCGGCGGCGCGCAGCGCCGTCCTAAGTACTTGGTCGGGTTCGAGAGAGGCGCAATCGCCCGGAGTTTGGCGAGTAGACGCTTTAGGTGCGACCACCCGTGCTCCCAACTGAGCTTGCCGCTGCCGACAGAGGCCCGGGAGCGTGCTGTCGTGGCATTGCCGGCGGGAGACAACACGCGCCACCTACGGTGGCCGGCAGCTCCAACGCCAGCGCCACAGAAGGACAAAAGCCCCACTTGGGTGCCGAAGCGAACTCTCCCAGCACAGCGCACGCGCCAACACGTCCGCACAGCTGCGATACAAACCACCTGCGAGAACCGCAGAGGCGACCGAGCAGCAGACGGCGTCGCGGCGCCGAGCGCCGGGCGGCGGCGCATCCTCAGCGCACACAGTCCTCAATCGGACCAGCACACTGCAGATGTCCACCGCGCTTCGCACCGGGCCCGCGAGGACCTACTTTGGCCGCACGGCGCCGCGTGCAGGGTGCGCCGGCGCGCAGCTGCGCCGCCTGCCGCCTCCGTCGGCCGGCGCGCCTGCCACTGGCCGCCCCCACCAGCCGGCTGTAGCGCGTGCGCCCACGCACCGCGCGGCCAGCACGCCGGGAGGCCCCCCCTCACCGGCCGGGGACGGTCCCACCCAGCCACCGCCGCGTATCGCTTCACACCCACATGCCATTCACGTTCGTGGGCATGGTGGGTATCGCTGAAACAACCGGTTGGTAGCTCAACCGATCGTCGCCATCACTGATTCACCTCTAGCGAGAACAACCGCACCACAACCGTTTACCAGTTGTTCATTTGCGTAACGTCACCAGCAAACGTAGACGTCCATCGCCATTTGCAAATTCAACGATTGTTGCATGCCTGTGTCAGGTGTCACGACACACTATGTCTGCCCACATACACGCAACAACATGTGCACGCTTCGCGAACACGTGGAAGGTGGCCCCCGTACGTATGCGATGTCCATTGCGCGAACGACTGTCAACCGGCCTCTGTCGCATGTCGCAGATGTGGAACGCAGTGCACCATGCTATCACGGTGTGTGAGAAGAGACGACTACGTCTGACAACACGCGCCACTACATCAACAGACGGCTCATGCTGATCGCCATCCACGGCATACCATACTGCAATCCAGCTCTTATAGGGAGACGACACGTAGCTGAGTGCACAATATTTGGACCGTATGGTTCGCCGTTGTTGGCGCAGTCGTGGTATGGTCACACATGTACCACGATGTATCATTCAGTACATGAGGACCAATGTGCAGTACAGTGTGTGATTTGGACGTACAACATCAGCGGACAGTTGACACACGCCGTACCACAACGTAGGCTGTGCTTCGCCATGCAAATGCCAATGAACAACTGCGAAGGGCATTGAGCATGTACGTCCTGCTGCCATCCGCATTACAGTGTATAGCTGCAAGGTGTTTAACATGAAGCGATACTCTGGGGACCAGGCAGTGCGAGTAGCAAACTATATTGCGGGGGTTGCAGTTAGGCAACACCACACTAATTTAACGCGTCGTATGACAATTACAGAGCAGGTTAAGGCCCAACGTGTGTTGGGTTAAGGCCCAACGTGTGTTGGGTTAAGGCCCAACGTGTGTTGGGTTAAGGCCCAACGTGTGTTGGGTTAAGGCCCAACGTGTGTTGGGTTAAGGCCCAACGTGTGTTGGGTTAAGGCCCAACGTGTGTTGGGTTAAGGCCCAACGTGTGTTGGGTTAAGGCCCAACGTGTGTTGGGTTAAGGCCCAACGTGTGTTGGGTTAAGGCCCAACGTGTGTTGGGTTAAGGCCCAACGTGTGTTGGGTTAAGGCCCAACGTGTGTTGGGTTAAGGCCCAACGTGTGTTGGGTTAAGGCCCAACGTGTGTTGGGTTAAGGCCCAACGTGTGTTGGGTTAAGGCCCAACGTGTGTTGGGTTAAGGCCCAACGTGTGTTGGGTTAAGGCCCAACGTGTGTTGGGTTAAGGCCCAACGTGTGTTGGGTTAAGGCCCAACGTGTGTTGGGTTAAGGCCCAACGTGTGTTGGGTTAAGGCGCAACGTGTGTTGGGTTAAGGCGCAACGTGTGTTGGGTTAAGGCGCAACGTGGGTTACGTTAAGGCGCAACGTGGGTTACGTTAAGGCGCAACGTGGGTTACGTTAAGGCGCAACGTGGGTTACGTTAAGGCCCAATATAGGTTAGGTTAAGGCCCAATATAGGTTAGGTTAAGGCCCAATATAGGTTAGGTTAAGGCCCAATATAGGTTAGGTTAAGGCCCAATATAGGTTAGGTTAAGGTACAATATAGGTTAGGTTAAGGTACAATATAGGTTAGGTTAAGGTACAATATAGGTTAGGTTAAGGTACAATATGGGTTAGGTTAAGGTACAATATGGGTTAGGTTAAGGCGCAATATGGGTTAGGTTAAGGCGCAATATGGGTTAGGTTAAGGCGCAATATGGGTTAGGTTAAGGCGCAATATGGGTTAGGTTAAGGCGCAATATGGGTTAGGTTAAGGCGCAATATGGGTTAGGTTAAGGCGCAATATGGGTTAGGTTAAGGCGCAATATGGGTTAGGTTAAGGCGCAATATGGGTTAGGTTAAGGTACAATATAGGTTAGGTTAAGGTACAATATAGGTTAGGTTAAGGTACAATATAGGTTAGGTTAAGGTACAATATGGGTTAGGTTAAGGTACAATATAGGTTAGGTTAAGGCACAATATGGGTTAGGTTAAGGCGCAATATGGGTTAGGGTAAGGCGCAATATGGGTTAGGTTAAGGCGCAATATGGGTTAGGTTAAGGCGCAACGTGGGTTACGTTAAGGCGCAACGTGGGTTACGTTAAGGCGCAACGTGGGTTACGTTAAGGCGCAACGTGGGTTACGTTAAGGCGCAACGTGGGTTACGTTAAGGCGCAACGTGGGTTACGTTAAGGCCCAATATAGGTTAGGTTAAGGCCCAATATAGGTTAGGTTAAGGCCCAATATAGGTTAGGTTAAGGCCCAATATAGGTTAGGTTAAGGCCCAATATAGGTTAGGTTAAGGTACAATATAGGTTAGGTTAAGGTACAATATAGGTTAGGTTAAGGTACAATATGGGTTAGGTTAAGGCGCAATATGGGTTAGGTTAAGGCGCAATATGGGTTAGGTTAAGGCGCAATATGGGTTAGGTTAAGGCGCAACGTGGGTTACGTTAAGGCGCAACGTGGGTTACGTTAAGGCGCAACGTGGGTTACGTTAAGGCGCAACGTGGGTTACGTTAAGGCGCAACGTGGGTTACGTTAAGGCCCAATATAGGTTAGGTTAAGGCCCAATATAGGTTAGGTTAAGGCCCAATATAGGTTAGGTTAAGGCCCAATATAGGTTAGGTTAAGGTACAATATGGGTTAGGTTAAGGTACAATATGGGTTAGGTTAAGGTACAATATAGGTTAGGTTAAGGCGCAACGTGGGTTACGTTAAGGCCCAATATAGGTTAGGTTAAGGCCCAATATAGGTTAGGTTAAGGCCCAATATAGGTTAGGTTAAGGCCCAATATAGGTTAGGTTAAGGTACAATATAGGTTAGGTTAAGGTACAATATAGGTTAGGTTAAGGTACAATATGGGTTAGGTTAAGGTACAATATGGGTTAGGTTAAGGTACAATATAGGTTAGGTTAAGGCACAATATGGGTTAGGTTAAGGCGCAATATGGGTTAGGTTAAGGCGCAATATGGGTTAGGTTAAGGCGCAATATGGGTTAGGTTAAGGCGCAATATGGGTTAGGTTAAGGCACAATACGGGTTAGGTTAAGGCACAATACGGGTTAGGTTAAGGCACAATACGGGTTAGGTTAAGGCACACATTGTTGTAAGGAAAGGTGTTTTCGGGGGGGGGGGGGGGGCTGGTTTGTTGATTGTGATTATCGTAAGTAAATGACTGCGGCATCATCTGATTTGCCACGTCAGGGTGCACCTTTGGCTCATAACAGGCGGCGCTCTGATTCCATGCTTGTGGCAGACCTGTGTCT
>NW_025725267.1:5000-10000 GCF_021461395.2 Schistocerca americana | reverse complement strand
AAATTAAGCCGCAGGCTCCACTCCTGGTGGTGCCCTTCCGTCAATTCCTTTAAGTTTCAGCTTTGCAACCATACTTCCCCCGGAACCCAAAAGCTTTGGTTTCCCGGAGGCTGCCCGCCGAGTCATCGGAGGAACTGCGGCGGATCGCTGGCTGGCATCGTTTATGGTTAGAACTAGGGCGGTATCTGATCGCCTTCGAACCTCTAACTTTCGTTCTTGATTAATGAAAACATACTTGGCAAATGCTTTCGCTTCTGTTCGTCTTGCGACGATCCAAGAATTTCACCTCTAACGTCGCAATACGAATGCCCCCGCCTGTCCCTATTAATCATTACCTCGGGTTCCGAAAACAACAAAATAGAACCGAGGTCCTATTCCATTATTCCTGCACACAGTATTCAGGCGGGCTTGCCTGCTTTAAGCACTCTAATTTGTTCAAAGTAAACGTGCCGGCCCACCGAGACACTCACTCAAGAGCACCCTGGTAGGATTGCAACGGGGTCCCGCCTCGGGACGCACGAGCACGCACGAGGCGCGTCGCACGCCTTCAGCTCGCCCCACCGGCAGGACGTCCCACGATACATGCCAGTTAAACACCGACGGGCGGTGAACCAACAGCGTGGGACACAAATCCAACTACGAGCTTTTTAACCGCAACAACTTTAATATACGCTATTGGAGCTGGAATTACCGCGGCTGCTGGCACCAGACTTGCCCTCCAATAGATACTCGTTAAAGGATTTAAAGTGTACTCATTCCGATTACGGGGCCTCGGATGAGTCCCGTATCGTTATTTTTCGTCACTACCTCCCCGTGCCGGGAGTGGGTAATTTGCGCGCCTGCTGCCTTCCTTGGATGTGGTAGCCGTTTCTCAGGCTCCCTCTCCGGAATCGAACCCTGATTCCCCGTTACCCGTTTCAACCATGGTAGGCGCAGAACTACCATCGACAGTTGATAAGGCAGGACATTTGAAAGATGCGTCGCCTGTACGAGGACCGTGCGATCAGCCCAAAGTTATTCAGAGTCACCAAGGCAAACGGACCGGACGAGCCGACCGATTGTTTTGATCTAATAAAAGCGTCCCTTCCATCTCTGGTCGGGGACTCTGTTTGCATGTATTAGCTCTAGAATTACCACAGTTATCCAAGTAACGTGGGTACGATCTAAGGAACCATAACTGATTTAATGAGCCATTCGCGGGTTTCACCTTAATGCGGCTTTGTACTGAGGACATGCATGGCTTAATCTTTGAGACAAGCATATGACTACTGGCAGGATCAACCAGGGAGCTGCGTCAACTAGAGCTGAGCAGCCCGGCCGCCGGGAGTGTGTTCCCGGGGGCCCGCGCGAACACGCAAGCGTCCGCTCAATTATTCTGCAAACAGGAGGAGGCTGAGCTCCCCTGCACAATACACCTCGAAACCCTCTCAGGTCCCGGCGGCGCGCAGCGCCGTCCTAAGTACTTGGTCGGGTTCGAGAGAGGCGCAATCGCCCGGAGTTTGGCGAGTAGACGCTTTAGGTGCGACCACCCGTGCTCCCAACTGAGCTTGCCGCTGCCGACAGAGGCCCGGGAGCGTGCTGTCGTGGCATTGCCGGCGGGAGACAACACCGCCACCTACGGTGGCCGGCAGCTCCAACGCCAGCGCCACAGAAGGACAAAAGCCCCACTTGGGTGCCGAAGCGAACTCTCCCAGCACAGCGCACGCGCCAACACGTCCGCACAGCTGCGATACAAACCACCTGCGAGAACCGCAGAGGCGACCGAGCAGCAGACGGCGTCGCGGCGCCGAGCGCCGGGCGGCGGCGCATCTCAGCGCACACAGTCCTCAATCGGACCAGCACACTGCAGATGTCCACCGCGCTTCGCACCGGGCCCGCGAGGACCTACTTTGGCCGCACGGCGCCGCGTGCAGGGTGCGCCGGCGCGCAGCTGCGCCGCTGCCGCCTCCGTCGGCCGCGCGCCTGCCACTGGCCGCCCCCACCAGCCGGCTGTAGCGCGTGCGCCCACGCACCGCGCGGCCAGCACGCCGGAGGCCCCCCCTCACCGGCCGGGGACGGTCCCACCCAGCCACCGCCGCGTATCGCTTCACACCCACAATGCCATTCACGTTCGTGGGCATGGTGGGTATCGCTGAAACAACCGGTTGGTAGCTCAACCGATCGTCGCCATCACTGATTCACCTCTAGCGAGAACAACCGCACCACAACCGTTTACCAGTTGTTCATTTGCGTAACGTCACCAGCAAACGTAGACGTCCATCGCCATTTGCAAATTCAACGATTGTTGCATGCCTGTGTCAGGTGTCACGACACACTATGTCTGCCCACATACACGCAACAACATGTGCACGCTTCGCGAACACGTGGAAGGTGGCCCCCGTACGTATGCGATGTCCATTGCGCGAACGACTGTCAACCGGCCTCTGTCGCATGTCGCAGATGTGGAACGCAGTGCACCATGCTATCACGGTGTGTGAGAAGAGACGACTACGTCTGACAACACGCGCCACTACATCAACAGACGGCTCATGCTGATCGCCATCCACGGGCATACCATACTGCAATCCAGCTCTTATAGGGAGACGACACGTAGCTGAGTGCACAATATTTGGACCGTATGGTTCGCCGTTGTTGGCGCAGTCGTGGTACGGTCACACATGTACCACGATGTATCATTCAGTACATGAGGACCAATGTGCAGTACAGTGTGTGATTTGGACGTACAACATCAGCGACAGTTGACACACGCCGTACCACAACGTAGGCTGTGCTTCGCCATGCAAATGCCAATGAACAACTGCGAAGGGCATTGAGCATGTACGTCCTGCTGCCATCCGCATTACAGTGTATAGCTGCAAGGTGTTTAACATGAAGCGATACTCTGGGGACCAGGCAGTGCGAGTAGCAAACTATATTGCGGGGGTTGCAGTTAGGCAACACCACACTAATTTAACGCGTCCGTATGACAATTACAGAGCAGGTTAAGGCCCAACGTGTGTTGGGTTAAGGCCCAACGTGTGTTGGGTTAAGGGCCCAACGTGTGTTGGGTTAAGGCCCAACGTGTGTTGGGTTAAGGCCCAAAGTGTGTTGGGGTTAAGGCCCAAAGTGTGTTGGGTTAAGGCCCAACGTGTGTTGGGTTTAAGGCCCAACGTGTGTTGGGTTAAGGCCCAACGTGTGTTGGGTTAAGGCCCAACGTGTGTTGGGTTAAGCCCAACGTGTGTTGGGTTAAGGCCCAACGTGTGTTGGGTTAAGGCCCCAACGTGTGTTGGGTTAAGGCCCAACGTGTGTTGGGTTAAGGCCCAACGTGTGTTGGGTTAAGGCCCAACGTGTGTTGGGTTAAGGCCCAACGTGTGTTGGGTTAAGGCCCAACGTGTGTTGGGTTAAGGCCCAACGTGTGTTGGGTTAAGGCCCAACGTGTGTTGGGTTAAGGCCCAACGTGTGTTGGGTTAAGGCGCAACGTGTGTTGGGTTAAGGCGCAACGTGGGTTACGTTAAGGCGCAACGTGGGTTACGTTAAGGCGCAACGTGGGTTACGTTAAGGCGCAACGTGGGTTTACGTTAAGGCGCAACGTGGGTTACGTTAAGGCGCAACGTGGGTTACGTTAAGGCGCAACGTGGGTTACGTTAAGGCCCAATATAGGTTAGGTTAAGGCCCAATATAGGTTAGGTTAAGGCCCAATATAGGTTAGGTTAAGGCCCAATATAGGTTAGGTTAAGGCCCAATATAGGTTAGGTTAAGGTACAATATAGGTTAGGTTAAGGTACAATATAGGTTAGGTTAAGGTACAATATAGGTTAGGTTAAGGTACAATATGGGTTAGGTTAAGGTACAATATGGGTTAGGTTAAGGCGCAATATGGGTTAGGTTAAGGCGCAATATGGGTTAGGTTAAGGCGCAATATGGGTTAGGTTAAGGCGCAATATGGGTTAGGTTAAGGCGCAATATGGGTTAGGTTAAGGCGCAATATGGGTTAGGTTAAGGCGCAATATGGGTTAGGTTAAGGTACAATATAGGTTAGGTTAAGGTACAATATAGGTTAGGTTAAGGTACAATATAGGTTAGGTTAAGGTACAATATGGGTTAGGTTAAGGTACAATATAGGTTAGGTTAAGGCACAATATGGGTTAGGTTAAGGCGCAATATGGGTTAGGGTAAGGCGCAATATGGGTTAGGTTAAGGCGCAATATGGGTTAGGTTAAGGCGCAACGTGGGTTACGTTAAGGCGCAACGTGGGTTACGTTAAGGCGCAACGTGGGTTACGTTAAGGCGCAACGTGGGTTACGTTAAGGCGCAACGTGGGTTACGTTAAGGCGCAACGTGGGTTACGTTAAGGCCCAATATAGGTTAGGTTAAGGCCCAATATAGGTTAGGTTAAGGCCCAATATAGGTTAGGTTAAGGCCCAATATAGGTTAGGTTAAGGCCCAATATAGGTTAGGTTAAGGTACAATATAGGTTAGGTTAAGGTACAATATAGGTTAGGTTAAGGTACAATATGGGTTAGGTTAAGGCGCAATATGGGTTAGGTTAAGGCGCAATATGGGTTAGGTTAAGGCGCAATATGGGTTAGGTTAAGGCGCAACGTGGGTTACGTTAAGGCGCAACGTGGGTTACGTTAAGGCGCAACGTGGGTTACGTTAAGGCGCAACGTGGGTTACGTTAAGGCGCAACGTGGGTTACGTTAAGGCCCAATATAGGTTAGGTTAAGGCCCAATATAGGTTAGGTTAAGGCCCAATATAGATTAGGTTAAGGCCCAATATAGGTTAGGTTAAGGTACAATATGGGTTAGGTTAAGGTACAATATGGGTTAGGTTAAGGTACAATATAGGTTAGGTTAAGGCGCAACGTGGGTTACGTTAAGGCCCAATATAGGTTAGGTTAAGGCCCAATATAGGTTAGGTTAAGGCCCAATATAGGTTAGGTTAAGGCCCAATATAGGTTAGGTTAAGGCCCAATATAGGTTAGGTTAAGGTACAATATAGGTTAGGTTAAGGTACAATA
>NW_025725266.1:0-36938 GCF_021461395.2 Schistocerca americana | reverse complement strand
GTGTTGTTGCTGCGTGTGTGCGCGCTGTGTTGTTTGTTTGTTTGTTTCTTTCTTTCCGTTTGAGCGACGTGATGTGACTGGGAGGGGAGAAGGAAAGGAAACGTGTCATGTGGCTGGCTGTGTGTGGAGCTGCTTCGTTTGTGTGTTTGTTATTGTGTGTCTTTGTATCGATCGCGACGGAGATGGCGGGCGGGCTGTGTGTTGTTGTGCGAGAGGCGGTGATTATTTGCTTGCGTGGTTTGTCTCTGTGTGTTTGTTTGCGGCGGCGTTGGGGTTTCCGAGGCAAGGCGTGTGGGCATAGGCGGCCGGATCAGCTGTTTCGTTCGTGTCGACGGCCGTTGCGCGCGGGAGTGGAGGGCGGTGTGTCGACACGCCTCCCTTTAACAATGGTCATTATTGCTGCCGTTGTCGGTTTGGAAGGCGACTGCGACGGTGCAAAATGTGTGCGTGTGTGTGTGTGTTGGGCCACACGGGCTGTGTGGACGACAAGATGGCGGACGTGCGCCGGCGGCGGCTGTGCTGTGACAGTGCAAAGTTAAAACAAAACAAGGTGCGGCGAGGACGACTGAAATTTTGCTTTGGACGTAGGTTTGTGTGGTGGCCCTGAAAAGGGCCGATTGTTGTGGGCCGAGCCGGCAAAGCGCGTTGCGTGCAGGGGAGCACGCGGCGCTGCGATTGCCTGGCCTCCTTTAGGCCTTCTTCTCGGTCTTCTTTGGCAGCAGGACGGCCTGGATGTTGGGCAGGACACCACCCTGTGCGATGGTGACGCCCGACAGGAGCTTGTTGAGCTCCTCGTCGTTGCGGATGGCAAGCTGCAGGTGGCGCGGGATGATGCGCGTCTTCTTGTTGTCGCGGGCCGCGTTTCCGGCCAGCTCGAGCACCTCAGCCGCGAGGTACTCCATGACGGCGGCGAGGTAGACGGGCGCCCCGGCGCCGACGCGCTCTGCGTAGTTTCCCTTGCGCAGGAGGCGGTGGATTCTGCCGACCGGGAACTGGAGCCCAGCCCTGCTTGAGCGGGACTTTGACTTGCCCTTGACTTTGCCTCCCTTTCCGCGTCCGGACATGGCGATGGGCTAGCGACGGTGCACACGAAACGGAAACGAAAACGACCGGTGCGAGCGGCAGCGAGTCGAGCAGCGGAGTGCGTGCCGGCGCAGCCGGGGTGGGGGTGCTTTATGGGCTCGGGTGCGGCGGCCGGTTGCGCGCGCGCCCCATTGGTCGGCGGCCGCAACAGGGCGAGCTGGTAAAGGTGCGGCGGCGGCTGGCGGCGGGTGCCACTGTGTGGGGAGACGCTGACTAGAGCGGAGCGCTTGCTACTGGTGTTGCTGCTGCCGTACGTTGGTTGGAGATGCCGCCCAAGACTAGCGGGAAGGCCGCCAAGAAGGCTGGCAAGGCGCAGAAGAACATTTCGAAGGGCGACAAGAAGAAGAAGCGCAAGAGGAAGGAGAGCTATGCCATCTACATCTACAAGGTGCTGAAGCAGGTGCACCCTGACACGGGCATCTCGTCGAAGGCGATGAGCATCATGAACAGCTTCGTGAACGACATTTTCGAGCGCATTGCGGCCGAGGCTTCTCGCCTGGCGCACTACAACAAGCGCTCGACCATCACGTCCCGCGAGATCCAGACCGCTGTGCGGCTGTTGCTGCCTGGCGAGCTGGCCAAGCACGCCGTGAGCGAGGGCACGAAGGCGGTGACCAAGTACACGAGCTCCAAGTAAGGAGGTGGCTCTGGAATGGAAGGAAGGATGGAGAAGGCTCCTCCGTTGCGAGAGCGGCGAAACGGCCCTTTTCAGGGCCACCAACTTGCCTTTTGCGGGAAGGGCGGAATTGTTGTTGTTGTTGTTGTTTGTGTGGACGGCTGTGATGTATGTGTGCATTTTGATTGTGGGTGGGGGGGCGCGTCAAAGCGTGTTGCGCGGGGTACGGCCACGAGGTTGGTCGCCGTGGCGTGGAATGGTGGCACGCCTCGTTGGCGTGGTTTTTGACCCATTGGTGTTGTTGGGGTGTGTGTGTGTTTGTGTGTTACCCGTCTGCGAGGGGGGACAGTGCGATCGGCGACTTTTGTGTCACCGTAACGACGGCCGTTTGCGGGTTTGTTTTTTTGCACATCATACATGGCGAGGGTGAAATGTGAAATGTTTTTGTTTGGTTTGTTTTTGCCGCCCACTATTCCCTTTGCTGTACGCCGAGTTTGACAATGGTGCGACGTAACTGCAGCGTGGAGGTGTGTGAGTGACGTTGAAATGAACGTGCCATTAAGACGCATTGTTGTTGTATTGTACTGTACGTGTACGGCGACACGCACGATGATGTACCATTCGACTCTGATGTTTGATAGCCGTGTCTGACTGATTGCGTACGACGCACGCACACCGATGTCGTCATTCAAGATGCACGCTAGACGGCGGCGGCGGCGGCGGCGCCGGTCGTTTGTTTGGCGAATGTCTGTACACGTGTTTGTCTGTGTCCATCCGGTATGTATTTGTTTGTTTGTTTGAAAGTGTTTTGTGTGTCGGTGACGTGGTCCGATCCGTCGCCCCCTGAGTAACTGTCGATCGGCGCGATAGACCGGCGTCACGCAACTGAACCGAAGTCTTGGGCACACCCGTCATACTGTTGTACACCGTCGCGCTGAGAACTGAGAACGGTAACGAAAGGTTGACTCTGATCGGTCGAATGTCTGGGCAGAACGTGAGGAATGAGGCAAGAGTGCAAGGAGGGGGGGGCAAAAGAGAGAGGAAGGGAAAAAGGGGAGAAACGCATTCGTAGAGCAACGGAACGTTCCCGTGTCGGAGGCGTATTGGAGCCGCACTGAAATGCGTTTAACGGCGGCGCGGCTGCAAGTGTCTGCCGTGGTGAACGTTACCTTTGACGGCTGCATTGGGCTTTGCCTTTGCTTTCGCTTTCGCTTTCGCTTTCCCGGATGTACGTAACGTTTGTTGATATGGTTCTGAGGAAGAGTGTATGACAGTGCCGTGCCGTCCATGTTCGTGTGCCCTCCCATTGTGTGTATGCTATTGTCTGTGTACTTGAATGATGTATGTAGGTGTTAGTGGACATGTTTTACCAGTGGGGGGAAATGGATCGTCGATAGTTGCCGTCACTCTGTCACGGTCGAGATGACGCACCCTCCGTACAGAAAGGTGTCGAGAAAGTGAGTGTGTGTGTGTGTGTGTGTGTGTGTGTGTGTGTGTGCGTGCGTGCGTCCGTGAATTGGCAGTGTTTGGAGGTGGGCGTGCCCTGCATGTGGCCCGGAAAAGGCTGTTCGTTAGGCGGTAGTGTTGTGTGGACAGGGGAGGGGCATGCGTAACGCTGCTGGCATGGCATTTCGGGAGATGGGAGGGGGCAAACGAGGAAACGAGGAGCGGCGGCCAAAGACGGGACGGGGAGGGGCGCGGTGTGGGTGGCTTGCGCCTGTGCTCGGCGTTGTGGTTTGTGCAAAAGAGGAGGAGAAAAACAATGTGAGTTGCCAGGGAGGGGAGCGGTGTTGTGTTGTGGTTGTCGTGGTGTAGCCGCAGACGCGGCTGTCAGTGAACGTGGCGAGACGGACGGATGCGCGGAGGGGCGGGGGCGGGGGCGGCGCATTTCGCCGGTGCCGTGCCGTGCCGTGCCGTGCCTGAAAGCCGCGTGGTCGCTGTGTTGTTGGTGGCGTGGGGGCGAGGAGAGTACCGTACGGGTGTGCTTGTGCGCCGGAAATGGCACACTGCGCCCGCCCGTCTTGGAGGCTGATGGCTGTGGTGTGGAAATGGGGCGCGGTGATGTTGAAGCACAGAAAAGAAACCAAGAAAACGGAAGGCGTGATGCGGCGGTGGTGGTGAGAGCGGGAAAAACAAAACAAAAGAAAAAAAACAACAAAAAAAAAGAAGGAAAAACAACAAGAAACAAAAAAGAAAACAAAAAGTCTATCAATATTAAAATGTAAATGGAAATGGAAATGGACCCAGGTATAACCTCCCTGCACAAATAGCAGAGAGTCCGATGATAATAAAAATGTGCCAGAATGTTAACGTCCCTACAAAACAAACCCAACGATAATATTAATGAAAGAGTGAACCGTATGTAACATTGCAACAGACATAATGAAACCTGATAAATTGTATAAGGGCAGCAGCCGTTGACCTTTGGCCCTGTATTCAGAATAAAAAGAGCCAAAGATCGTTACCCCAATGAAAAAGACACTGAAACACGTATGTAACATAGTAGCGATGGCGAGACATTGTAGCATCTGTGACCAGAGAGTTTGCGCTGGACTGCGCGAGTGTTGCGAGCGGTTCTCAGTCAGTCAGTCAGTCTGTGTAGTTGAGGGCTGTACTCTGTCAGTAGTCGTCGCGTGCAGTACGCTAATAGTCGTCATGCAGAGCGGTCGGTCAGTAGTAGCAGCCGAGTGCGGTTGTGTGATGTAGGCGGTCGGCAACACTGGTCAAGATGGTGAATAAGGTATACTGTTAATTAATATAATCATTAGATAATGAGAAATTGTATTTATTGTAATTATGCTCCAACAAGTTCCCCAATAATAATTTTTATTTCAAAAGCATTTTTCAAACATTTAATCTTTTATTGAACTAAAGAGTTCGTTCCACTTCTTTGAAGAAAAATGTCACTAAAATCACAAAAAAAGAGAATATTATTATTTGCAATGCAGTTCCTCCAAGCGCTGCGCAACAACCAGAGCAGAAATGTGACATCCATTTATTCGGAGGTAAGACTTTAATTCCGATTGTTTTGCACAGGGCCAAAGACCGATATTTCGGTTTAATTGAAGTTTCTTGTCACTGAACGGACTTTTTTAAATGTTGTGTGAAGACTTTATATTTGAGTCAGATTGCGAATTGCACATTGTTGTTGCCATTTTCAATACCTCTCATTGTGGGCGAGGTTACAATTAGCGCAATGTCCATTAGCATCCGTAAATAACATTGTCCATTATTTTAAATATTGCTGGGAGGTTACAACACACACACAAAACAAAAAACAAAAAGAAACAAAAAATTGCATTTATATCCGCTCCTCGATTGTAGATACCCCTTACACAGCTGTGTGCAATGAATGAGTGCTGGCTGGTAATTAATTGCACTCCTTGGAGGGAAATGCCATAGGAAGTAGTCTTTAAAAAGTGAATGTTTTTCGTTAAGAGACAAAAGTTACTTTAGAAAAAAAGTAATAGTGGGGCTTGTGTTGTTGAACAAAATAAGTACAATGAACATACGTTATCAGATTTGCGCAATGCAGCGTCACACCACCTCTTGATTATAACACAATATACTATACATCGTCCCGAACCGTGACCAGAGTCGCGAGACGAGCAGAGCACGCCGCCGACGCCCGCTCAGTACAACCGTCCACCCGCTACTACTGTCGACCGACTACTACCTCTCCCGACTCGCGCTACAATATATATAACAACTGTTCCTGGCGACCCGGTGCGTGCCACTACTGTCGTCTGGCGCGGTCCAAGCGCCGACTAGCAGCGATAAAGAACTCTCTGGTCAGACAGAGATGCTGTCATGCCTCGCCATCGCTCTGGTAATGAATACATACGTGTTGCAGCGTGCGTACCACCGGAACACGCAGTGGCGGAGCCAAAGACTGTGTTGTCGAGGTCGAGTGCGAGTGGGAAGAGAGGCAGCGTCGGCACGGAGATGCAAGCGAGCGCGAGACGCACGGGGGCTGCGGCGTGGCGCGTTTGCGGTCGGCGCCTTTGGTGGCAACGGCCGGGACAAGCAGCGGTGTATGGTGTGGTGCGGGGCGGACAGGGGCGGCGGTGGACGGGGAGGAGGCGGCGCGACGACGGCATGGGGGCGAAAACGGGACGGGGGACGGCGGATGTTGAGAGGCGTCACGCGCGGACAGGACACAGACACAGAGACACACAGAGTGGAAAGGGAGGGTGCGCGGTAGTAGTTGGGAATGTGCGTACCGTGCGGGATGGGAGTGGGCGAGGAACACGGTCGTGGCCCCTGTTTTGGGTGCGTGTGATGACGTCGGTGTGTTGTGGGAAGGGAAGGTGCTGTGGCGGCGGCGCGTAATGGGCGTAGGCCGAAAAGAGAAAGGAACGTGGGCAGTGTGTTGGCAAGCGTCGGTTCGACTGCGACGTTGATGGGCAGGGCAGGGCAAGGTTAATGGTGGTAGGAGTAGGCGTGTGGGCGCAAAAAATCTGCCGCTGCAGGCGGTGCCGTAACCGCCATGGCGGGAAGGAGAGAGGGCCAAAGAAAGAAAGAAAGAAGAAAAAAAAGGAGGGGGGGGGGGGCGAAAGTGGAGAGGCGGTGGTGTGAGAAGGGCGGGGGCGGAAGGAAGGCAGGAAGGACAAGAGGCGAGGCGACGGCTTGCTTTGTGTATCGGTCGGTCTCTGGCTATGCTTCGTTTTCTGCAGCAGGGTCGGTGCGCGGCGTGGCTCGCGGCAGTGGGAACGCCTGGTGGCTGGACGGCCAGCAATGCGGTTGGATGGGCGGCCACAGCACCGCACCTGTGCCCGAGGAGGAGACGCTGGCGGCGGGCCCTGAGGTGAGGCCGGCTCGGCTGGGGCTGTGGATGTGTAGGTGTGCGCCGCTGCTGCAACAACGAGTAAAACGCGAGAAGAAGGGATGGCGGTAGAGAGGAAAAAAAAAAAAAAGGTCGTGTTGTGTTGATGCGCAGGCAGACGCGTACAGAGGGACGAGCCCGGTCTGCAGCAGGGTGTGGCCGTGCCGAGTGCAGAGCAGCGGCGGCTCGGTTCGGTTCGGCCCGGCCCGGCGGGCCGCGCTGTTGTCGCGGACGTGAGCGCCCCCTGGCGGGTGGCCGGAGGCGGCGCGGCGTGTTGGACGTGTGGCTGGTGGCAGTGCACAATTTGCGAGTGGCTGGCGGTGTGGTGTGGCGGTTGGCGCGTCGGGCGGCGGAGAGGTATGTGTTGCGGGCGCCCTTTGCTGCGCTGCGTCGTTGCGTGTGCCGTACAGGGCGGGCGCTTGTCGACTGTGTGGGCGGTGTGGCGAATTGGCGTGAAACGGCTGCCGAGAGGTGTGTGGTAGCGAGCCGGTCGGTGGTGTCAGTGCGAAGGGGAATGTGCGTGCGTTTGGCGGTTTCGGTGTGCTTTTTGCGGCGTGAGAGTGGGAATTAGTGGGGCCGGCTGTTGTGTTGGTTCCTTGTGTCTTGTGTCGCGTAGCTTGATGGCAACGTGGAAGGACGCCGGTTTCGTTTCGAGCCTTGCGTGTGGTTGTCGACGTTGACTGGTTGGCGTGTGCCGATGCACGTGCATGTGTGGGTCGCGAGTGCGTTTTTGGCTGGCTGTGTGTGTGTGTGTGTGTGTGTTTTGGGGGGGAAGGGGGAGGCGGTGGTGAAAGTGCAGTCGTTGCCACGGGCGTCGTCGGGTGGGGCTGGGGCTGTGCGTCGTGGCGGAAAGGTGGTAGGTTGCGGGAAGCGAGCCCGTCGTTGACGGTGTCGCGTGAGTTGTGAATCGAGTGGGGCGCGGGGCGCGGGACAGGAGCAGCGTGCCGCTGCGTCGTGGTCGTCAGCAGAGGCTGTGCGTGTGCTTGTCCTTTTTGTGGGCGGTTCGTGCGAGGCGTTTTTGTTTTGTGTTGCCCTAGTTGTTAGTTTATTTTGTTTGTGTTTGTTATTTTGAGACGACGACTGGTTGGTGGCGTGCGCGCGAAGTGGCGGTGTGCGCTTCCCGTGTCGTTTGTGTTGTTTGGTTTTTTTGTTTTTGTGTGTTTTTTTTTTTTTTTTTTTTTGCACTGGGCCCCGGTGGGTGGGTGCGTGTGTGTCGATTGCCGGCTGGCGAGAGGTGCGCCATCGGCGGGGTGGGTCGCCGGCACAAGTAGAGGCGGCGGCGTTGTTGCTGTTGTTGTGTGGTGTTTGTTTTGTTCGGCTGTGTCGGCGAGCTGTGTTGCGGTGCGTGTGAATGGTGGTGCAAAAGTGCTGGCGTTGGGGCTGCGACTGCGACGGCGGCGAGCCGCGGGCGCGCCATTGATAGTGATGTTGTGAACAGCGGCTGTGTACGGTAGTGGTGTTGTTGTAGCACGACGTGCATCCGGGCCGGCGCGGAAAGCGCAGTTGCGGGCGGTTGCCCTTCGGTGCCAGCCATGTCGCGTGAGCGGCGGGTTGCTCTGGTGTCGACACGTGGTGCTCTGGGTTGTTGTGTGGTGCCCTTTGGCCGGTGGGGGTGGTTCGCGTGTGTCTCGTTCGCGCTCGGTGTCTGGTCGTGGTCGTGGTCGTGCTGCTCCCCCGTCTGTCGGCGGTTTCCGACGTCGTCTGTACGTTTTTGTTCGTTTGCGGCGTGCCTGCCGACGTCGTCCCGTCGCGACCTTTCAACCGAAAGTGTGGCGCCCGAAGGTGAACGAACGTAACCCTGACCTCGGCGCTTTACGCTGAGCCGAGCGAACCGAACCGAACCTAACGTGTGGTGTGGCGAGGTGAGCTCAGCCTGTGAGCCCCTAACGTCTACGTAAGGTAAGCTGTCCGGCTCACGCCTCACGTTTGAACGCTTTTGTAACCTACGTTTGACGCTTCTTAACCTAGCACTGACCCCTTAACCTAACGTGTAACCTAACCTAACCTAACCTAACCTAACCTAACCTCTGACGCCTGACGTGTTTGAATGCTTAACCTAAGTTTGACGCTTAACCTAACCCAAGTCCCCTTAACCTAACCCACGTCCACCTAACCTAACCTAACGTAGACGTGTAAACGTAATGTGTAACGCGTAACGTGTAAGGTCGGCTGTCGTGTGTGCTTGACGGCAGATTGGGTTGGTCTGTAGATTCGGATTGCGGTTTGCCTCGGTCGAGGGGTTGGGTCGGAAGCGGCGAGGGGCGGCGGCGCCTGTTGCGCAGGCGGCGTCCGTTTGCGGCGGGCAATTGTTGAGAAACGGCTGTGAATGTTGGCGGGCGAGAGGAGGAGGACGGCGCGCGATGTGGCCCGACGGCTGCGGGCCGATCGGGAAACGGCGGGAGGGCGACGGAAGGCGATGGGGCGGCGGAGGCGCGTTTGCACGGCCGTCATCGCCGCACGCCTCGGCTTGTGTGGCTGTGGCGCCGGCCGCGCTGGCCGGGCTGCCGCGGCGACGGTGTGGGAGTTTTGCCGAAGGTTTGGCCATTGTGGCGGGTCGTCGGCTGGGGCTGTGGGGGCGGCATTTGGGCGGGGGCGGCGATTCTCGGCGGGCCGACCCAGGCTGTAGCGCGCGGTAGCTGCAGTTTGGCCGTGGTTTGCGGCGCTGCCGTGGCGACTGGTTGGCGACTGTGGTGTGGCTGTGTGTAGCCCCATCCTCGGTGGTTTGAAAGGCGCGGGCGGTTGTGGCGCAGGTTTGGGGCTGCTCCGCACAGGCTGTCGGACGTTGGGCGGTAGCAAGCGCGGGAGGCGCGGCGCGGCGGCGCGCAGAGTGGCGGCCGCTCTCTCGGCCGTCCGCGCCCGCCCGCGACACTGGCTGGGCCTTGTGATTCTCTGCTCTTGTGCTTGCGTGCCTGCCGTCCCGCTCGCTCTCGCTGTGTGTTACGCGCGTCGTCGAAATGGCAGATCAGGCGGCTACGAACGAGACTGCTGCGGCACCCGCCGCCACCGGCACTACGAAGAAGGCCAAGTCTGCGTCGTCTGCGAAGAAGCCGCGCGCCAAGCCTGCGCACCCGCGCACCTCTGAGATGGTGACGGCCGCCATCAAGAGTCTGAAGGAGCGCGGCGGGTCGTCGCTGCAGGCGATCAAGAAGTACATAGCCGCGCACTACAAGCTGGACGCGGAGAAGCTGGCGCCGTTTATCAAGAAGTACCTCAAGTCGGCCGTCGTGGCGGGCGAGCTGGTGCAGACGAAGGGGAAGGGCGCGTCCGGCTCGTTCAAGCTTGCCGGCGCCGGCGGCGGGGGGGCGGCCGAGGGCGGCAAGGCTCGTGCTGGCGGTGCCAAGAAGAAGCGCGCCGCTCCGGCCAGCAAGGAGAAGAAGGGCGCCCGTGCGGCCGGCGCAAAGAAGGCTGGTGGCGTGAAGGCGGCGACCGGTCGGAAGGCGGGCGCCGCCAAGAAGGCGTCTGCGGCGTCGGCCGCTCCCGCGGGTGCGAAGAAGGCGGCTGCGGCCAAGCCGGCCAAGGCCAAGTCGCCGTCGAAGGCGAAGAAGGCCGCCAAGGTTCCGACGAAGAAGCCGAAGGCGCCGCGCCCGAAGAAGGCGACGACGCCGTCTAAGGCGAAGGCTTCGCCCAAGAAGAAGAAGTAGAGTAGAGGAGAAAGAGATGGGAAAGGAAGGGTTTGGCGCTTGACTCCGTCGTCCCCACCCCCCGTCGTCGTCTAGTGGCGCGCAAGAGACGCGCGGCCCAAAACGGCCCTTCTCAGGGCCATCAAAGCACGTCGGGGAAGGTTTTGATTGTCGTGTTGCGTTTGGTGTGGGTGTCTGTCTGGCGTTTCTGTATGCCCGTGGGGATGCTGTTTGCGTGCCGTGGTGGTTGGATTGCGGGGGTCGGTGGCGGGTGTGGGCGGCGGTAGCGGTAAGCGGTGTTGTTGTTGTTGTTGTTGTCGTGGTTGATTGTCGCCGTGTTTGTTTTGTGGCGGCGGCCGACGGTTGGTTTTCTGTCACGTTGTTTTGTTTGAATACGTTGGTTGGCTTGCCTGCGTTCGTTCTTCTCGGATGTCTGTCTTGTCGAGTCGTGTCTGGTCTTTGTTTTGTTCCTTTGTGTGTGTGTGTGTTATGTTTTGCAACGGGGGGGCACGTTGAGATGCGGAAGGAGTCGGCGGGGATTTCGGTGGCGTGTAGAGCGAGCGAGCGCGCCTGCCTGGCCGTTGGCCGTCGGAGTGGAGTGCGGGTTTTTTTTGTTTTCGAAACGAAAGCGGCGGCCGGCCAGCCACCCGTGCGGTGTGACGTCGGCCGTTGGGTATTGTGCGCTTTGAGCGCCGGGGAGGGATGATGTGTGATTGTTGCGCGCTGCTAGCAGGCAGGCAGAGTGAGCGGGTGTGGCGGACGGACGGGAAGTGGTGGTTTTTGTTTTTGGGTTGCGGGGCGAGAGGCAGGCGACCGACAAAGTTTGCTCGCGACGGAGAGATGTTAGTGGCCCTGAAAAGGGCCGTTTTTGTTTGTGCGGTGCGGTGCCGCGGCGCGGTTTAGGCGCGCTCGCCGCGGATGCGGCGCGCGAGCTGGATGTCCTTGGGCATGATGGTGACGCGCTTGGCGTGGATTGCGCACAGGTTGGTGTCTTCGAAGAGGCCGACGAGGTAGGCCTCGCTGGCCTCCTGCAGGGCCATGACTGCGGAGCTCTGGAAGCGCAGGTCGGTCTTGAAGTCCTGGGCGATCTCGCGCACTAGGCGCTGGAATGGCAGCTTGCGGATGAGCAGCTCTGTGCTCTTCTGGTAGCGCCTGATTTCTCGCAGGGCGACGGTGCCCGGCCTGTAGCGGTGGGGCTTCTTGACGCCTCCGGTGGCGGGCGCGCTCTTCCTCGCCGCCTTGGTGGCGAGCTGTTTGCGCGGCGCCTTTCCGCCGGTGGACTTGCGGGCCGTTTGCTTTGTGCGGGCCATGGCGGTAGCGGTAGCGGTAGCGGAGCGGCGTGCGTGGAGGTTAGGTGCGGCGCGGCGTCCGGTGCTGCCTTGACAACGGGCCCGCGCGCCTCCGTGCTGCGCTTATATGCCCTCGGTTGCGCGTGGTGGGGGGAGGGCGGGCCAGAGTCTATATAGGGGGGCGGCGGGCGCGCTGGGCGCAGACCGTAGCCGACTCGCCAGCCGCTGCAGCTGCTGTTTGTGCACGTTTTGCTTTGCCCGAGGAAGGAAGGATGACAGGCCGCGGCAAGGGAGGAAAGGGGCTCGGCAAGGGTGGCGCCAAGCGGCACCGCAAGGTGTTGCGCGACAACATCCAGGGCATCACGAAGCCCGCCATCCGCCGCCTGGCTCGCAGGGGCGGCGTGAAGCGCATCTCTGGTCTGATCTACGAGGAGACCCGCGGGGTGCTGAAGGTGTTCCTGGAGAACGTGATCCGCGACGCGGTGACGTACACTGAGCACGCCAAGCGCAAGACTGTGACGGCCATGGACGTGGTGTACGCCCTGAAGAGGCAGGGGCGCACCCTGTACGGTTTCGGCGGTTAGGCTGCGTCGCAGCGGGCGCTGGCCTTCCCGCGGCCGTGCTTGTGGGTGGGAGAGACTAGAAAACGGCCCTTTTCAGGGCCACCACACTGTTCGGAAGTTGAAAAGTGCGAAAGAGTCTGTGTTGTTGCTGCGTGTGTGCGCGCTGTGTTGTTTGTTTGTTTGTTTCTTTCTTTCCGTTTGAGCGACGTGATGTGACTGGGAGGGGAGAAGGAAAGGAAACGTGTCATGTGGCTGGCTGTGTGTGGAGCTGCTTCGTTTGTGTGTCTTTGTATCGATCGCGACGGAGATGGCGGGCGGGCTGTGTGTTGTTGTGCGAGAGGCGGTGATTATTTGCTTGCGTGGTTTGTCTCTGTGTGTTTGTTTGCGGCGGCGTTGGGGTTTCCGAGGCAAGGCGTGTGGGCATAGGCGGCCGGATCAGCTGTTTCGTTCGTGTCGACGGCCGTTGCGCGCGGGAGTGGAGGGCGGTGTGTCGACACGCCTCCCTTTAACAATGGTCATTATTGCTGCCGTTGTCGGTTTGGAAGGCGACTGCGACGGTGCAAAATGTGTGCGTGTGTGTGTGTGTTGGGCCACACGGGCTGTGTGGACGACAAGATGGCGGACGTGCGCCGGCGGCGGCTGTGCTGTGACAGTGCAAAGTTAAAACAAAACAAGGTGCGGCGAGGACGACTGAAATTTTGCTTTGGACGTAGGTTTGTGTGGTGGCCCTGAAAAGGGCCGATTGTTGTGGGCCGAGCCGGCAAAGCGCGTTGCGTGCAGGGGAGCACGCGGCGCTGCGATTGCCTGGCCTCCTTTAGGCCTTCTTCTCGGTCTTCTTTGGCAGCAGGACGGCCTGGATGTTGGGCAGGACACCACCCTGTGCGATGGTGACGCCCGACAGGAGCTTGTTGAGCTCCTCGTCGTTGCGGATGGCAAGCTGCAGGTGGCGCGGGATGATGCGCGTCTTCTTGTTGTCGCGGGCCGCGTTTCCGGCCAGCTCGAGCACCTCAGCCGCGAGGTACTCCATGACGGCGGCGAGGTAGACGGGCGCCCCGGCGCCGACGCGCTCTGCGTAGTTTCCCTTGCGCAGGAGGCGGTGGATTCTGCCGACCGGGAACTGGAGCCCAGCCCTGCTTGAGCGGGACTTTGACTTGCCCTTGACTTTGCCTCCCTTTCCGCGTCCGGACATGGCGATGGGCTAGCGACGGTGCACACGAAACGGAAACGAAAACGACCGGTGCGAGCGGCAGCGAGTCGAGCAGCGGAGTGCGTGCCGGCGCAGCCGGGGTGGGGGTGCTTTATGGGCTCGGGTGCGGCGGCCGGTTGCGCGCGCGCCCCATTGGTCGGCGGCCGCAACAGGGCGAGCTGGTAAAGGTGCGGCGGCGGCTGGCGGCGGGTGCCACTGTGTGGGGAGACGCTGACTAGAGCGGAGCGCTTGCTACTGGTGTTGCTGCTGCCGTACGTTGGTTGGAGATGCCGCCCAAGACTAGCGGGAAGGCCGCCAAGAAGGCTGGCAAGGCGCAGAAGAACATTTCGAAGGGCGACAAGAAGAAGAAGCGCAAGAGGAAGGAGAGCTATGCCATCTACATCTACAAGGTGCTGAAGCAGGTGCACCCTGACACGGGCATCTCGTCGAAGGCGATGAGCATCATGAACAGCTTCGTGAACGACATTTTCGAGCGCATTGCGGCCGAGGCTTCTCGCCTGGCGCACTACAACAAGCGCTCGACCATCACGTCCCGCGAGATCCAGACCGCTGTGCGGCTGTTGCTGCCTGGCGAGCTGGCCAAGCACGCCGTGAGCGAGGGCACGAAGGCGGTGACCAAGTACACGAGCTCCAAGTAAGGAGGTGGCTCTGGAATGGAAGGAAGGATGGAGAAGGCTCCTCCGTTGCGAGAGCGGCGAAACGGCCCTTTTCAGGGCCACCAACTTGCCTTTTGCGGGAAGGGCGGAATTGTTGTTGTTGTTGTTGTTTGTGTGGACGGCTGTGATGTATGTGTGCATTTTGATTGTGGGTGGGGGGGCGCGTCAAAGCGTGTTGCGCGGGGTACGGCCACGAGGTTGGTCGCCGTGGCGTGGAATGGTGGCACGCCTCGTTGGCGTGGTTTTTGACCCATTGGTGTTGTTGGGGTGTGTGTGTGTTTGTGTGTTACCCGTCTGCGAGGGGGGACAGTGCGATCGGCGACTTTTGTGTCACCGTAACGACGGCCGTTTGCGGGTTTGTTTTTTTGCACATCATACATGGCGAGGGTGAAATGTGAAATGTTTTTGTTTGGTTTGTTTTTGCCGCCCACTATTCCCTTTGCTGTACGCCGAGTTTGACAATGGTGCGACGTAACTGCAGCGTGGAGGTGTGTGAGTGACGTTGAAATGAACGTGCCATTAAGACGCATTGTTGTTGTATTGTACTGTACGTGTACGGCGACACGCACGATGATGTACCATTCGACTCTGATGTTTGATAGCCGTGTCTGACTGATTGCGTACGACGCACGCACACCGATGTCGTCATTCAAGATGCACGCTAGACGGCGGCGGCGGCGGCGGCGCCGGTCGTTTGTTTGGCGAATGTCTGTACACGTGTTTGTCTGTGTCCATCCGGTATGTATGTATTTGTTTGTTTGTTTGAAAGTGTTTTGTGTGTCGGTGACGTGGTCCGATCCGTCGCCCCCTGAGTAACTGTCGATCGGCGCGATAGACCGGCGTCACGCAACTGAACCGAAGTCTTGGGCACACCCGTCATACTGTTGTACACCGTCGCGCTGAGAACGGTAACGAAAGGTTGACTCTGATCGGTCGAATGTCTGGGCAGAACGTGAGGAATGAGGCAAGAGTGCAAGGAGGGGGGGGCAAAAGAGAGAGGAAGGGAAAAAGGGGAGAAACGCATTCGTAGAGCAACGGAACGTTCCCGTGTCGGAGGCGTATTGGAGCCGCACTGAAATGCGTTTAACGGCGGCGCGGCTGCAAGTGTCTGCCGTGGTGAACGTTACCTTTGACGGCTGCATTGGGCTTTGCCTTTGCTTTCGCTTTCGCTTTCGCTTTCCCGGATGTACGTAACGTTTGTTGATATGGTTCTGAGGAAGAGTGTATGACAGTGCCGTGCCGTCCATGTTCGTGTGCCCTCCCATTGTGTGTATGCTATTGTCTGTGTACTTGAATGATGTATGTAGGTGTTAGTGGACATGTTTTACCAGTGGGGGGAAATGGATCGTCGATAGTTGCCGTCACTCTGTCACGGTCGAGATGACGCACCCTCCGTACAGAAAGGTGTCGAGAAAGTGAGTGTGTGTGTGTGTGTGTGTGTGTGTGTGTGTGTGTGCGTGCGTGCGTCCGTGAATTGGCAGTGTTTGGAGGTGGGCGTGCCCTGCATGTGGCCCGGAAAAGGCTGTTCGTTAGGCGGTAGTGTTGTGTGGACAGGGGAGGGGCATGCGTAACGCTGCTGGCATGGCATTTCGGGAGATGGGAGGGGGCAAACGAGGAAACGAGGAGCGGCGGCCAAAGACGGGACGGGGAGGGGCGCGGTGTGGGTGGCTTGCGCCTGTGCTCGGCGTTGTGGTTTGTGCAAAAGAGGAGGAGAAAAACAATGTGAGTTGCCAGGGAGGGGAGCGGTGTTGTGTTGTGGTTGTCGTGGTGTAGCCGCAGACGCGGCTGTCAGTGAACGTGGCGAGACGGACGGATGCGCGGAGGGGCGGAGGCGGGGGCGGCGCATTTCGCCGGTGCCGTGCCGTGCCGTGCCGTGCCTGAAAGCCGCGTGGTCGCTGTGTTGTTGGTGGCGTGGGGGCGAGGAGAGTACCGTACGGGTGTGCTTGTGCGCCGGAAATGGCACACTGCGCCCGCCCGTCTTGGAGGCTGATGGCTGTGGTGTGGAAATGGGGCGCGGTGATGTTGAAGCACAGAAAAGAAACCAAGAAAACGGAAGGCGTGATGCGGCGGTGGTGGTGAGAGCGGGAAAAACAAAACAAAAGAAAAAAAACAACAAAAAAAAGAAGGAAAAACAACAAGAAACAAAAAAGAAAACAAAAAGTCTATCAATATTAAAATGTAAATGGAAATGGAAATGGACCCAGGTATAACCTCCCTGCACAAATAGCAGAGAGTCCGATGATAATAAAAATGTGCCAGAATGTTAACGTCCCTACAAAACAAACCCAACGATAATATTAATGAAAGAGTGAACCGTATGTAACATTGCAACAGACATAATGAAACCTGATAAATTGTATAAGGGCAGCAGCCGTTGACCTTTGGCCCTGTATTCAGAATAAAAAGAGCCAAAGATCGTTACCCCAATGAAAAAGACACTGAAACACGTATGTAACATAGTAGCGATGGCGAGACATTGTAGCATCTGTGACCAGAGAGTTTGCGCTGGACTGCGCGAGTGTTGCGAGCGGTTCTCAGTCAGTCAGTCAGTCTGTGTAGTTGAGGGCTGTACTCTGTCAGTAGTCGTCGCGTGCAGTACGCTAATAGTCGTCATGCAGAGCGGTCGGTCAGTAGTAGCAGCCGAGTGCGGTTGTGTGATGTAGGCGGTCGGCAACACTGGTCAAGATGGTGAATAAGGTATACTGTTAATTAATATAATCATTAGATAATGAGAAATTGTATTTATTGTAATTATGCTCCAACAAGTTCCCCAATAATAATTTTTATTTCAAAAGCATTTTTCAAACATTTAATCTTTTATTGAACTAAAGAGTTCGTTCCACTTCTTTGAAGAAAAATGTCACTAAAATCACAAAAAAAGAGAATATTATTATTTGCAATGCAGTTCCTCCAAGCGCTGCGCAACAACCAGAGCAGAAATGTGACATCCATTTATTCGGAGGTAAGACTTTAATTCCGATTGTTTTGCACAGGGCCAAAGACCGATATTTCGGTTTAATTGAAGTTTCTTGTCACTGAACGGACTTTTTTAAATGTTGTGTGAAGACTTTATATTTGAGTCAGATTGCGAATTGCACATTGTTGTTGCCATTTTCAATACCTCTCATTGTGGGCGAGGTTACAATTAGCGCAATGTCCATTAGCATCCGTAAATAACATTGTCCATTATTTTAAATATTGCTGGGAGGTTACAACACACACACAAAACAAAAAACAAAAAGAAACAAAAAATTGCATTTATATCCGCTCCTCGATTGTAGATACCCCTTACACAGCTGTGTGCAATGAATGAGTGCTGGCTGGTAATTAATTGCACTCCTTGGAGGGAAATGCCATAGGAAGTAGTCTTTAAAAAGTGAATGTTTTTCGTTAAGAGACAAAAGTTACTTTAGAAAAAAAGTAATAGTGGGGCTTGTGTTGTTGAACAAAATAAGTACAATGAACATACGTTATCAGATTTGCGCAATGCAGCGTCACACCACCTCTTGATTATAACACAATATACTATACATCGTCCCGAACCGTGACCAGAGTCGCGAGACGAGCAGAGCACGCCGCCGACGCCCGCTCAGTACAACCGTCCACCCGCTACTACTGTCGACCGACTACTACCTCTCCCGACTCGCGCTACAATATATATAACAACTGTTCCTGGCGACCCGGTGCGTGCCACTACTGTCGTCTGGCGCGGTCCAAGCGCCGACTAGCAGCGATAAAGAACTCTCTGGTCAGACAGAGATGCTGTCATGCCTCGCCATCGCTCTGGTAATGAATACATACGTGTTGCAGCGTGCGTACCACCGGAACACGCAGTGGCGGAGCCAAAGACTGTGTTGTCGAGGTCGAGTGCGAGTGGGAAGAGAGGCAGCGTCGGCACGGAGATGCAAGCGAGCGCGAGACGCACGGGGGCTGCGGCGTGGCGCGTTTGCGGTCGGCGCCTTTGGTGGCAACGGCCGGGACAAGCAGCGGTGTATGGTGTGGTGCGGGGCGGACAGGGGCGGCGGTGGACGGGGAGGAGGCGGCGCGACGACGGCATGGGGGCGAAAACGGGACGGGGGACGGCGGATGTTGAGAGGCGTCACGCGCGGACAGGACACAGACACAGAGACACACAGAGTGGAAAGGGAGGGTGCGCGGTAGTAGTTGGGAATGTGCGTACCGTGCGGGATGGGAGTGGGCGAGGAACACGGTCGTGGCCCCTGTTTTGGGTGCGTGTGATGACGTCGGTGTGTTGTGGGAAGGGAAGGTGCTGTGGCGGCGGCGCGTAATGGGCGTAGGCCGAAAAGAGAAAGGAACGTGGGCAGTGTGTTGGCAAGCGTCGGTTCGACTGCGACGTTGATGGGCAGGGCAGGGCAAGGTTAATGGTGGTAGGAGTAGGCGTGTGGGCGCAAAAAATCTGCCGCTGCAGGCGGTGCCGTAACCGCCATGGCGGGAAGGAGAGAGGGCCAAAGAAAGAAAGAAAGAAGAAAAAAAAGGAGGGGGGGGGGGGCGAAAGTGGAGAGGCGGTGGTGTGAGAAGGGCGGGGGCGGAAGGAAGGCAGGAAGGACAAGAGGCGAGGCGACGGCTTGCTTTGTGTATCGGTCGGTCTCTGGCTATGCTTCGTTTTCTGCAGCAGGGTCGGTGCGCGGCGTGGCTCGCGGCAGTGGGAACGCCTGGTGGCTGGACGGCCAGCAATGCGGTTGGATGGGCGGCCACAGCACCGCACCTGTGCCCGAGGAGGAGACGCTGGCGGCGGGCCCTGAGGTGAGGCCGGCTCGGCTGGGGCTGTGGATGTGTAGGTGTGCGCCGCTGCTGCAACAACGAGTAAAACGCGAGAAGAAGGGATGGCGGTAGAGAGGAAAAAAAAAAAAAAGGTCGTGTTGTGTTGATGCGCAGGCAGACGCGTACAGAGGGACGAGCCCGGTCTGCAGCAGGGTGTGGCCGTGCCGAGTGCAGAGCAGCGGCGGCTCGGTTCGGTTCGGCCCGGCCCGGCGGGCCGCGCTGTTGTCGCGGACGTGAGCGCCCCCTGGCGGGTGGCCGGAGGCGGCGCGGCGTGTTGGACGTGTGGCTGGTGGCAGTGCACAATTTGCGAGTGGCTGGCGGTGTGGTGTGGCGGTTGGCGCGTCGGGCGGCGGAGAGGTATGTGTTGCGGGCGCCCTTTGCTGCGCTGCGTCGTTGCGTGTGCCGTACAGGGCGGGCGCTTGTCGACTGTGTGGGCGGTGTGGCGAATTGGCGTGAAACGGCTGCCGAGAGGTGTGTGGTAGCGAGCCGGTCGGTGGTGTCAGTGCGAAGGGGAATGTGCGTGCGTTTGGCGGTTTCGGTGTGCTTTTTGCGGCGTGAGAGTGGGAATTAGTGGGGCCGGCTGTTGTGTTGGTTCCTTGTGTCTTGTGTCGCGTAGCTTGATGGCAACGTGGAAGGACGCCGGTTTCGTTTCGAGCCTTGCGTGTGGTTGTCGACGTTGACTGGTTGGCGTGTGCCGATGCACGTGCATGTGTGGGTCGCGAGTGCGTTTTTGGCTGGCTGTGTGTGTGTGTGTGTGTGTGTTTTGGGGGGGAAGGGGGAGGCGGTGGTGAAAGTGCAGTCGTTGCCACGGGCGTCGTCGGGTGGGGCTGGGGCTGTGCGTCGTGGCGGAAAGGTGGTAGGTTGCGGGAAGCGAGCCCGTCGTTGACGGTGTCGCGTGAGTTGTGAATCGAGTGGGGCGCGGGGCGCGGGACAGGAGCAGCGTGCCGCTGCGTCGTGGTCGTCAGCAGAGGCTGTGCGTGTGCTTGTCCTTTTTGTGGGCGGTTCGTGCGAGGCGTTTTTGTTTTGTGTTGCCCTAGTTGTTAGTTTATTTTGTTTGTGTTTGTTATTTTGAGACGACGACTGGTTGGTGGCGTGCGCGCGAAGTGGCGGTGTGCGCTTCCCGTGTCGTTTGTGTTGTTTGGTTTTTTTGTTTTTGTGTGTTTTTTTTTTTTTTTTTTTGCACTGGGCCCCGGTGGGTGGGTGCGTGTGTGTCGATTGCCGGCTGGCGAGAGGTGCGCCATCGGCGGGGTGGGTCGCCGGCACAAGTAGAGGCGGCGGCGTTGTTGCTGTTGTTGTGTGGTGTTTGTTTTGTTCGGCTGTGTCGGCGAGCTGTGTTGCGGTGCGTGTGAATGGTGGTGCAAAAGTGCTGGCGTTGGGGCTGCGACTGCGACGGCGGCGAGCCGCGGGCGCGCCATTGATAGTGATGTTGTGAACAGCGGCTGTGTACGGTAGTGGTGTTGTTGTAGCACGACGTGCATCCGGGCCGGCGCGGAAAGCGCAGTTGCGGGCGGTTGCCCTTCGGTGCCAGCCATGTCGCGTGAGCGGCGGGTTGCTCTGGTGTCGACACGTGGTGCTCTGGGTTGTTGTGTGGTGCCCTTTGGCCGGTGGGGGTGGTTCGCGTGTGTCTCGTTCGCGCTCGGTGTCTGGTCGTGGTCGTGGTCGTGCTGCTCCCCCGTCTGTCGGCGGTTTCCGACGTCGTCTGTACGTTTTTGTTCGTTTGCGGCGTGCCTGCCGACGTCGTCCCGTCGCGACCTTTCAACCGAAAGTGTGGCGCCCGAAGGTGAACGAACGTAACCCTGACCTCGGCGCTTTACGCTGAGCCGAGCGAACCGAACCGAACCTAACGTGTGGTGTGGCGAGGTGAGCTCAGCCTGTGAGCCCCTAACGTCTACGTAAGGTAAGCTGTCCGGCTCACGCCTCACGTTTGAACGCTTTTGTAACCTACGTTTGACGCTTCTTAACCTAGCACTGACCCCTTAACCTAACGTGTAACCTAACCTAACCTAACCTAACCTAACCTAACCTAACCTAACCTAACCTCTGACGCCTGACGTGTTTGAATGCTTAACCTAAGTTTGACGCTTAACCTAACCCAAGTCCCCTTAACCTAACCCACGTCCACCTAACCTAACCTAACGTAGACGTGTAAACGTAATGTGTAACGCGTAACGTGTAAGGTCGGCTGTCGTGTGTGCTTGACGGCAGATTGGGTTGGTCTGTAGATTCGGATTGCGGTTTGCCTCGGTCGAGGGGTTGGGTCGGAAGCGGCGAGGGGCGGCGGCGCCTGTTGCGCAGGCGGCGTCCGTTTGCGGCGGGCAATTGTTGAGAAACGGCTGTGAATGTTGGCGGGCGAGAGGAGGAGGACGGCGCGCGATGTGGCCCGACGGCTGCGGGCCGATCGGGAAACGGCGGGAGGGCGACGGAAGGCGATGGGGCGGCGGAGGCGCGTTTGCACGGCCGTCATCGCCGCACGCCTCGGCTTGTGTGGCTGTGGCGCCGGCCGCGCTGGCCGGGCTGCCGCGGCGACGGTGTGGGAGTTTTGCCGAAGGTTTGGCCATTGTGGCGGGTCGTCGGCTGGGGCTGTGGGGGCGGCATTTGGGCGGGGGCGGCGATTCTCGGCGGGCCGACCCAGGCTGTAGCGCGCGGTAGCTGCAGTTTGGCCGTGGTTTGCGGCGCTGCCGTGGCGACTGGTTGGCGACTGTGGTGTGGCTGTGTGTAGCCCCATCCTCGGTGGTTTGAAAGGCGCGGGCGGTTGTGGCGCAGGTTTGGGGCTGCTCCGCACAGGCTGTCGGACGTTGGGCGGTAGCAAGCGCGGGAGGCGCGGCGCGGCGGCGCGCAGAGTGGCGGCCGCTCTCTCGGCCGTCCGCGCCCGCCCGCGACACTGGCTGGGCCTTGTGAAACATTACAAGAAGGAATACCGCAGGGTTCGGTGCTCTCGCCGACCCTATTCACAGTATACGTCAATGACATACCAAAAACTGAAACTTCGACAATAGCCCAATTTGCAGACGACACGGCACTCCTCGAGACGCACCGACGGTTAGCAACGACAATAACTAGACTGCAACAACAAGTGGACCTTACAGAAAAATGGGCTAAAAGAAACAGGATTAAACTAAACCCGGAGAAGACAGTTGCCATACTATTTACACGCCGGCGCCCACAGATTCACGACCAAATTGAACTAAATGGAACGCAATTACCATGGAAAACATCCGTCAAATACCTCGGTGTAACAGTTGACAACAAAATGCTCTTCAAGCAGCATATTGAACAAAAACGTCTACGTATTTCAAGAACCATTCACGCCATTTACCCTCTCTTGGCTAGCAAGGAAATGTTCCAAAAAACGAAATTAAACATATACAAAGCAATAGTAATTCCCATGATACTCTACGGCTGCTCGTCGTGGGGCATAACCAGCAGAACAAATCGGAAACCACTCCAAACACTGCAAAATAGATGTCTAAAACTTATCCTGAATGCACCATGGTGGACGAGGACTACTCACATACATGAAGAACTTAACATGCCGACCGTCGACAGTCAAATCATCACCACAACAAGAAGACTAATCGAAAAGATTGAAAGGCTCAGACCTACCACGCAGCAACTACAGGACCTAGCAACTACAGAACCAGCCCAATGGCAAAAAATAAGAGTTCCACTCTCCATCCTTCAAGACAACTAAGAGAGGAAAAAAAAAAAAAAAAATCAATAGAACAGCTCCATCAGAACAACGAACCTTCAACAAAATATAAAAAAAAAATACCAAGAACGCGAGCCTAAAGGACCAACATAATGTGCCCAAAGGCTCTCCAAAGCAAACAAGGTGTCCCATTTTTGTAAAATAAATGGTGTCCCCAATAAGCAATCCTTACCCCGCACACTTGAGGGGCCAACCTCCTCCGGAGGTAGTACCCTTGCCGACGCACAACACACCAAAAAAAAAAAAAAAAAAAAAAAAAAAAAAAAAAAAAAAAAAAAAAAAAAAAAAAAAAAGTGATTCTCTGCTCTTGTGCTTGCGTGCCTGCCGTCCCGCTCGCTCTCGCTGTGTGTTACGCGCGTCGTCGAAATGGCAGATCAGGCGGCTACGAACGAGACTGCTGCGGCACCCGCCGCCACCGGCACTACGAAGAAGGCCAAGTCTGCGTCGTCTGCGAAGAAGCCGCGCGCCAAGCCTGCGCACCCGCGCACCTCTGAGATGGTGACGGCCGCCATCAAGAGTCTGAAGGAGCGCGGCGGGTCGTCGCTGCAGGCGATCAAGAAGTACATAGCCGCGCACTACAAGCTGGACGCGGAGAAGCTGGCGCCGTTTATCAAGAAGTACCTCAAGTCGGCCGTCGTGGCGGGCGAGCTGGTGCAGACGAAGGGGAAGGGCGCGTCCGGCTCGTTCAAGCTTGCCGGCGCCGGCGGCGGGGGGGCGGCCGAGGGCGGCAAGGCTCGTGCTGGCGGTGCCAAGAAGAAGCGCGCCGCTCCGGCCAGCAAGGAGAAGAAGGGCGCCCGTGCGGCCGGCGCAAAGAAGGCTGGTGGCGTGAAGGCGGCGACCGGTCGGAAGGCGGGCGCCGCCAAGAAGGCGTCTGCGGCGTCGGCCGCTCCCGCGGGTGCGAAGAAGGCGGCTGCGGCCAAGCCGGCCAAGGCCAAGTCGCCGTCGAAGGCGAAGAAGGCCGCCAAGGTTCCGACGAAGAAGCCGAAGGCGCCGCGCCCGAAGAAGGCGACGACGCCGTCTAAGGCGAAGGCTTCGCCCAAGAAGAAGAAGTAGAGTAGAGGAGAAAGAGATGGGAAAGGAAGGGTTTGGCGCTTGACTCCGTCGTCCCCACCCCCCGTCGTCGTCTAGTGGCGCGCAAGAGACGCGCGGCCCAAAACGGCCCTTCTCAGGGCCATCAAAGCACGTCGGGGAAGGTTTTGATTGTCGTGTTGCGTTTGGTGTGGGTGTCTGTCTGGCGTTTCTGTATGCCCGTGGGGATGCTGTTTGCGTGCCGTGGTGGTTGGATTGCGGGGGTCGGTGGCGGGTGTGGGCGGCGGTAGCGGTAAGCGGTGTTGTTGTTGTTGTTGTTGTCGTGGTTGATTGTCGCCGTGTTTGTTTTGTGGCGGCGGCCGACGGTTGGTTTTCTGTCACGTTGTTTTGTTTGAATACGTTGGTTGGCTTGCCTGCGTTCGTTCTTCTCGGATGTCTGTCTTGTCGAGTCGTGTCTGGTCTTTGTTTTGTTCCTTTGTGTGTGTGTGTGTTATGTTTTGCAACGGGGGGGCACGTTGAGATGCGGAAGGAGTCGGCGGGGATTTCGGTGGCGTGTAGAGCGAGCGAGCGCGCCTGCCTGGCCGTTGGCCGTCGGAGTGGAGTGCGGGTTTTTTTTGTTTTCGAAACGAAAGCGGCGGCCGGCCAGCCACCCGTGCGGTGTGACGTCGGCCGTTGGGTATTGTGCGCTTTGAGCGCCGGGGAGGGATGATGTGTGATTGTTGCGCGCTGCTAGCAGGCAGGCAGAGTGAGCGGGTGTGGCGGACGGACGGGAAGTGGTGGTTTTTGTTTTTGGGTTGCGGGGCGAGAGGCAGGCGACCGACAAAGTTTGCTCGCGACGGAGAGATGTTAGTGGCCCTGAAAAGGGCCGTTTTTGTTTGTGCGGTGCGGTGCCGCGGCGCGGTTTAGGCGCGCTCGCCGCGGATGCGGCGCGCGAGCTGGATGTCCTTGGGCATGATGGTGACGCGCTTGGCGTGGATTGCGCACAGGTTGGTGTCTTCGAAGAGGCCGACGAGGTAGGCCTCGCTGGCCTCCTGCAGGGCCATGACTGCGGAGCTCTGGAAGCGCAGGTCGGTCTTGAAGTCCTGGGCGATCTCGCGCACTAGGCGCTGGAATGGCAGCTTGCGGATGAGCAGCTCTGTGCTCTTCTGGTAGCGCCTGATTTCTCGCAGGGCGACGGTGCCCGGCCTGTAGCGGTGGGGCTTCTTGACGCCTCCGGTGGCGGGCGCGCTCTTCCTCGCCGCCTTGGTGGCGAGCTGTTTGCGCGGCGCCTTTCCGCCGGTGGACTTGCGGGCCGTTTGCTTTGTGCGGGCCATGGCGGTAGCGGTAGCGGTAGCGGAGCGGCGTGCGTGGAGGTTAGGTGCGGCGCGGCGTCCGGTGCTGCCTTGACAACGGGCCCGCGCGCCTCCGTGCTGCGCTTATATGCCCTCGGTTGCGCGTGGTGGGGGGAGGGCGGGCCAGAGTCTATATAGGGGGGCGGCGGGCGCGCTGGGCGCAGACCGTAGCCGACTCGCCAGCCGCTGCAGCTGCTGTTTGTGCACGTTTTGCTTTGCCCGAGGAAGGAAGGATGACAGGCCGCGGCAAGGGAGGAAAGGGGCTCGGCAAGGGTGGCGCCAAGCGGCACCGCAAGGTGTTGCGCGACAACATCCAGGGCATCACGAAGCCCGCCATCCGCCGCCTGGCTCGCAGGGGCGGCGTGAAGCGCATCTCTGGTCTGATCTACGAGGAGACCCGCGGGGTGCTGAAGGTGTTCCTGGAGAACGTGATCCGCGACGCGGTGACGTACACTGAGCACGCCAAGCGCAAGACTGTGACGGCCATGGACGTGGTGTACGCCCTGAAGAGGCAGGGGCGCACCCTGTACGGTTTCGGCGGTTAGGCTGCGTCGCAGCGGGCGCTGGCCTTCCCGCGGCCGTGCTTGTGGGTGGGAGAGACTAGAAAACGGCCCTTTTCAGGGCCACCACACTGTTCGGAAGTTGAAAAGTGCGAAAGAGTCTGTGTTGTTGCTGCGTGTGTGCGCGCTGTGTTGTTTGTTTGTTTGTTTCTTTCTTTCCGTTTGAGCGACGTGATGTGACTGGGAGGGGAGAAGGAAAGGAAACGTGTCATGTGGCTGGCTGTGTGTGGAGCTGCTTCGTTTGTGTGTTTGTTATTGTGTGTCTTTGTATCGATCGCGACGGAGATGGCGGGCGGGCTGTGTGTTGTTGTGCGAGAGGCGGTGATTATTTGCTTGCGTGGTTTGTCTCTGTGTGTTTGTTTGCGGCGGCGTTGGGGTTTCCGAGGCAAGGCGTGTGGGCATAGGCGGCCGGATCAGCTGTTTCGTTCGTGTCGACGGCCGTTGCGCGCGGGAGTGGAGGGCGGTGTGTCGACACGCCTCCCTTTAACAATGGTCATTATTGCTGCCGTTGTCGGTTTGGAAGGCGACTGCGACGGTGCAAAATGTGTGCGTGTGTGTGTGTGTTGGGCCACACGGGCTGTGTGGACGACAAGATGGCGGACGTGCGCCGGCGGCGGCTGTGCTGTGACAGTGCAAAGTTAAAACAAAACAAGGTGCGGCGAGGACGACTGAAATTTTGCTTTGGACGTAGGTTTGTGTGGTGGCCCTGAAAAGGGCCGATTGTTGTGGGCCGAGCCGGCAAAGCGCGTTGCGTGCAGGGGAGCACGCGGCGCTGCGATTGCCTGGCCTCCTTTAGGCCTTCTTCTCGGTCTTCTTTGGCAGCAGGACGGCCTGGATGTTGGGCAGGACACCACCCTGTGCGATGGTGACGCCCGACAGGAGCTTGTTGAGCTCCTCGTCGTTGCGGATGGCAAGCTGCAGGTGGCGCGGGATGATGCGCGTCTTCTTGTTGTCGCGGGCCGCGTTTCCGGCCAGCTCGAGCACCTCAGCCGCGAGGTACTCCATGACGGCGGCGAGGTAGACGGGCGCCCCGGCGCCGACGCGCTCTGCGTAGTTTCCCTTGCGCAGGAGGCGGTGGATTCTGCCGACCGGGAACTGGAGCCCAGCCCTGCTTGAGCGGGACTTTGACTTGCCCTTGACTTTGCCTCCCTTTCCGCGTCCGGACATGGCGATGGGCTAGCGACGGTGCACACGAAACGGAAACGAAAACGACCGGTGCGAGCGGCAGCGAGTCGAGCAGCGGAGTGCGTGCCGGCGCAGCCGGGGTGGGGGTGCTTTATGGGCTCGTGTGCGGCGGCCGGTTGCGCGCGCGCCCCATTGGTCGGCGGCCGCAACAGGGCGAGCTGGTAAAGGTGCGGCGGCGGCTGGCGGCGGGTGCCACTGTGTGGGGAGACGCTGACTAGAGCGGAGCGCTTGCTACTGGTGTTGCTGCTGCCGTACGTTGGTTGGAGATGCCGCCCAAGACTAGCGGGAAGGCCGCCAAGAAGGCTGGCAAGGCGCAGAAGAACATTTCGAAGGGCGACAAGAAGAAGAAGCGCAAGAGGAAGGAGAGCTATGCCATCTACATCTACAAGGTGCTGAAGCAGGTGCACCCTGACACGGGCATCTCGTCGAAGGCGATGAGCATCATGAACAGCTTCGTGAACGACATTTTCGAGCGCATTGCGGCCGAGGCTTCTCGCCTGGCGCACTACAACAAGCGCTCGACCATCACGTCCCGCGAGATCCAGACCGCTGTGCGGCTGTTGCTGCCTGGCGAGCTGGCCAAGCACGCCGTGAGCGAGGGCACGAAGGCGGTGACCAAGTACACGAGCTCCAAGTAAGGAGGTGGCTCTGGAATGGAAGGAAGGATGGAGAAGGCTCCTCCGTTGCGAGAGCGGCGAAACGGCCCTTTTCAGGGCCACCAACTTGCCTTTTGCGGGAAGGGCGGAATTGTTGTTGTTGTTGTTGTTTGTGTGGACGGCTGTGATGTATGTGTGCATTTTGATTGTGGGTGGGGGGGCGCGTCAAAGCGTGTTGCGCGGGGTACGGCCACGAGGTTGGTCGCCGTGGCGTGGAATGGTGGCACGCCTCGTTGGCGTGGTTTTTGACCCATTGGTGTTGTTGGGGTGTGTGTGTGTTTGTGTGTTACCCGTCTGCGAGGGGGGACAGTGCGATCGGCGACTTTTGTGTCACCGTAACGACGGCCGTTTGCGGGTTTGTTTTTTTGCACATCATACATGGCGAGGGTGAAATGTGAAATGTTTTTGTTTGGTTTGTTTTTGCCGCCCACTATTCCCTTTGCTGTACGCCGAGTTTGACAATGGTGCGACGTAACTGCAGCGTGGAGG
Source organism: Schistocerca americana (assembly GCF_021461395.2). NCBI lineage: Eukaryota > Metazoa > Arthropoda > Insecta > Orthoptera > Acrididae > Schistocerca > Schistocerca americana. The sequence goes on along the minus strand of NW_025725266.1, from coordinate 9,338 downwards.
TGTGTGAGTGACGTTGAAATGAACGTGCCATTAAGACGCATTGTTGTTGTATTGTACTGTACGTGTACGGCGACACGCACGATGATGTACCATTCGACTCTGATGTTTGATAGCCGTGTCTGACTGATTGCGTACGACGCACGCACACCGATGTCGTCATTCAAGATGCACGCTAGACGGCGGCGGCGGCGGCGGCGCCGGTCGTTTGTTTGGCGAATGTCTGTACACGTGTTTGTCTGTGTCCATCCGGTATGTATTTGTTTGTTTGTTTGAAAGTGTTTTGTGTGTCGGTGACGTGGTCCGATCCGTCGCCCCCTGAGTAACTGTCGATCGGCGCGATAGACCGGCGTCACGCAACTGAACCGAAGTCTTGGGCACACCCGTCATACTGTTGTACACCGTCGCGCTGAGAACGGTAACGAAAGGTTGACTCTGATCGGTCGAATGTCTGGGCAGAACGTGAGGAATGAGGCAAGAGTGCAAGGAGGGGGGGGCAAAAGAGAGAGGAAGGGAAAAAGGGGAGAAACGCATTCGTAGAGCAACGGAACGTTCCCGTGTCGGAGGCGTATTGGAGCCGCACTGAAATGCGTTTAACGGCGGCGCGGCTGCAAGTGTCTGCCGTGGTGAACGTTACCTTTGACGGCTGCATTGGGCTTTGCCTTTGCCTTCGCTTTCGCTTTCGCTTTCCCGGATGTACGTAACGTTTGTTGATATGGTTCTGAGGAAGAGTGTATGACAGTGCCGTGCCGTCCATGTTCGTGTGCCCTCCCATTGTGTGTATGCTATTGTCTGTGTACTTGAATGATGTATGTAGGTGTTAGTGGACATGTTTTACCAGTGGGGGGAAATGGATCGTCGATAGTTGCCGTCACTCTGTCACGGTCGAGATGACGCACCCTCCGTACAGAAAGGTGTCGAGAAAGTGAGTGTGTGTGTGTGTGTGTGTGTGTGTGTGTGCGTGCGTGCGTCCGTGAATTGGCAGTGTTTGGAGGTGGGCGTGCCCTGCATGTGGCCCGGAAAAGGCTGTTCGTTAGGCGGTAGTGTTGTGTGGACAGGGGAGGGGCATGCGTAACGCTGCTGGCATGGCATTTCGGGAGATGGGAGGGGGCAAACGAGGAAACGAGGAGCGGCGGCCAAAGACGGGACGGGGAGGGGCGCGGTGTGGGTGGCTTGCGCCTGTGCTCGGCGTTGTGGTTTGTGCAAAAGAGGAGGAGAAAAACAATGTGAGTTGCCAGGGAGGGGAGCGGTGTTGTGTTGTGGTTGTCGTGGTGTAGCCGCAGACGCGGCTGTCAGTGAACGTGGCGAGACGGACGGATGCGCGGAGGGGCGGGGGCGGGGGCGGCGCATTTCGCCGGTGCCGTGCCGTGCCGTGCCGTGCCTGAAAGCCGCGTGGTCGCTGTGTTGTTGGTGGCGTGGGGGCGAGGAGAGTACCGTACGGGTGTGCTTGTGCGCCGGAAATGGCACACTGCGCCCGCCCGTCTTGGAGGCTGATGGCTGTGGTGTGGAAATGGGGCGCGGTGATGTTGAAGCACAGAAAAGAAACCAAGAAAACGGAAGGCGTGATGCGGCGGTGGTGGTGAGAGCGGGAAAAACAAAACAAAAGAAAAAAAACAACAAAAAAAAAGAAGGAAAAACAACAAGAAACAAAAAAGAAAACAAAAAGTCTATCAATATTAAAATGTAAATGGAAATGGAAATGGACCCAGGTATAACCTCCCTGCACAAATAGCAGAGAGTCCGATGATAATAAAAATGTGCCAGAATGTTAACGTCCCTACAAAACAAACCCAACGATAATATTAATGAAAGAGTGAACCGTATGTAACATTGCAACAGACATAATGAAACCTGATAAATTGTATAAGGGCAGCAGCCGTTGACCTTTGGCCCTGTATTCAGAATAAAAAGAGCCAAAGATCGTTACCCCAATGAAAAAGACACTGAAACACGTATGTAACATAGTAGCGATGGCGAGACATTGTAGCATCTGTGACCAGAGAGTTTGCGCTGGACTGCGCGAGTGTTGCGAGCGGTTCTCAGTCAGTCAGTCAGTCTGTGTAGTTGAGGGCTGTACTCTGTCAGTAGTCGTCGCGTGCAGTACGCTAATAGTCGTCATGCAGAGCGGTCGGTCAGTAGTAGCAGCCGAGTGCGGTTGTGTGATGTAGGCGGTCGGCAACACTGGTCAAGATGGTGAATAAGGTATACTGTTAATTAATATAATCATTAGATAATGAGAAATTGTATTTATTGTAATTATGCTCCAACAAGTTCCCCAATAATAATTTTTATTTCAAAAGCATTTTTCAAACATTTAATCTTTTATTGAACTAAAGAGTTCGTTCCACTTCTTTGAAGAAAAATGTCACTAAAATCACAAAAAAAGAGAATATTATTATTTGCAATGCAGTTCCTCCAAGCGCTGCGCAACAACCAGAGCAGAAATGTGACATCCATTTATTCGGAGGTAAGACTTTAATTCCGATTGTTTTGCACAGGGCCAAAGACCGATATTTCGGTTTAATTGAAGTTTCTTGTCACTGAACGGACTTTTTTAAATGTTGTGTGAAGACTTTATATTTGAGTCAGATTGCGAATTGCACATTGTTGTTGCCATTTTCAATACCTCTCATTGTGGGCGAGGTTACAATTAGCGCAATGTCCATTAGCATCCGTAAATAACATTGTCCATTATTTTAAATATTGCTGGGAGGTTACAACACACACACAAAACAAAAAACAAAAAGAAACAAAAAATTGCATTTATATCCGCTCCTCGATTGTAGATACCCCTTACACAGCTGTGTGCAATGAATGAGTGCTGGCTGGTAATTAATTGCACTCCTTGGAGGGAAATGCCATAGGAAGTAGTCTTTAAAAAGTGAATGTTTTTCGTTAAGAGACAAAAGTTACTTTAGAAAAAAAGTAATAGTGGGGCTTGTGTTGTTGAACAAAATAAGTACAATGAACATACGTTATCAGATTTGCGCAATGCAGCGTCACACCACCTCTTGATTATAACACAATATACTATACATCGTCCCGAACCGTGACCAGAGTCGCGAGACGAGCAGAGCACGCCGCCGACGCCCGCTCAGTACAACCGTCCACCCGCTACTACTGTCGACCGACTACTACCTCTCCCGACTCGCGCTACAATATATATAACAACTGTTCCTGGCGACCCGGTGCGTGCCACTACTGTCGTCTGGCGCGGTCCAAGCGCCGACTAGCAGCGATAAAGAACTCTCTGGTCAGACAGAGATGCTGTCATGCCTCGCCATCGCTCTGGTAATGAATACATACGTGTTGCAGCGTGCGTACCACCGGAACACGCAGTGGCGGAGCCAAAGACTGTGTTGTCGAGGTCGAGTGCGAGTGGGAAGAGAGGCAGCGTCGGCACGGAGATGCAAGCGAGCGCGAGACGCACGGGGGCTGCGGCGTGGCGCGTTTGCGGTCGGCGCCTTTGGTGGCAACGGCCGGGACAAGCAGCGGTGTATGGTGTGGTGCGGGGCGGACAGGGGCGGCGGTGGACGGGGAGGAGGCGGCGCGACGACGGCATGGGGGCGAAAACGGGACGGGGGACGGCGGATGTTGAGAGGCGTCACGCGCGGACAGGACACAGACACAGAGACACACAGAGTGGAAAGGGAGGGTGCGCGGTAGTAGTTGGGAATGTGCGTACCGTGCGGGATGGGAGTGGGCGAGGAACACGGTCGTGGCCCCTGTTTTGGGTGCGTGTGATGACGTCGGTGTGTTGTGGGAAGGGAAGGTGCTGTGGCGGCGGCGCGTAATGGGCGTAGGCCGAAAAGAGAAAGGAACGTGGGCAGTGTGTTGGCAAGCGTCGGTTCGACTGCGACGTTGATGGGCAGGGCAGGGCAAGGTTAATGGTGGTAGGAGTAGGCGTGTGGGCGCAAAAAATCTGCCGCTGCAGGCGGTGCCGTAACCGCCATGGCGGGAAGGAGAGAGGGCCAAAGAAAGAAAGAAAGAAGAAAAAAAAGGAGGGGGGGGGGGGGCGAAAGTGGAGAGGCGGTGGTGTGAGAAGGGCGGGGGCGGAAGGAAGGCAGGAAGGACAAGAGGCGAGGCGACGGCTTGCTTTGTGTATCGGTCGGTCTCTGGCTATGCTTCGTTTTCTGCAGCAGGGTCGGTGCGCGGCGTGGCTCGCGGCAGTGGGAACGCCTGGTGGCTGGACGGCCAGCAATGCGGTTGGATGGGCGGCCACAGCACCGCACCTGTGCCCGAGGAGGAGACGCTGGCGGCGGGCCCTGAGGTGAGGCCGGCTCGGCTGGGGCTGTGGATGTGTAGGTGTGCGCCGCTGCTGCAACAACGAGTAAAACGCGAGAAGAAGGGATGGCGGTAGAGAGGAAAAAAAAAAAAAAGGTCGTGTTGTGTTGATGCGCAGGCAGACGCGTACAGAGGGACGAGCCCGGTCTGCAGCAGGGTGTGGCCGTGCCGAGTGCAGAGCAGCGGCGGCTCGGTTCGGTTCGGCCCGGCCCGGCGGGCCGCGCTGTTGTCGCGGACGTGAGCGCCCCCTGGCGGGTGGCCGGAGGCGGCGCGGCGTGTTGGACGTGTGGCTGGTGGCAGTGCACAATTTGCGAGTGGCTGGCGGTGTGGTGTGGCGGTTGGCGCGTCGGGCGGCGGAGAGGTATGTGTTGCGGGCGCCCTTTGCTGCGCTGCGTCGTTGCGTGTGCCGTACAGGGCGGGCGCTTGTCGACTGTGTGGGCGGTGTGGCGAATTGGCGTGAAACGGCTGCCGAGAGGTGTGTGGTAGCGAGCCGGTCGGTGGTGTCAGTGCGAAGGGGAATGTGCGTGCGTTTGGCGGTTTCGGTGTGCTTTTTGCGGCGTGAGAGTGGGAATTAGTGGGGCCGGCTGTTGTGTTGGTTCCTTGTGTCTTGTGTCGCGTAGCTTGATGGCAACGTGGAAGGACGCCGGTTTCGTTTCGAGCCTTGCGTGTGGTTGTCGACGTTGACTGGTTGGCGTGTGCCGATGCACGTGCATGTGTGGGTCGCGAGTGCGTTTTTGGCTGGCTGTGTGTGTGTGTGTGTGTGTGTTTTGGGGGGGAAGGGGGAGGCGGTGGTGAAAGTGCAGTCGTTGCCACGGGCGTCGTCGGGTGGGGCTGGGGCTGTGCGTCGTGGCGGAAAGGTGGTAGGTTGCGGGAAGCGAGCCCGTCGTTGACGGTGTCGCGTGAGTTGTGAATCGAGTGGGGCGCGGGGCGCGGGACAGGAGCAGCGTGCCGCTGCGTCGTGGTCGTCAGCAGAGGCTGTGCGTGTGCTTGTCCTTTTTGTGGGCGGTTCGTGCGAGGCGTTTTTGTTTTGTGTTGCCCTAGTTGTTAGTTTATTTTGTTTGTGTTTGTTATTTTGAGACGACGACTGGTTGGTGGCGTGCGCGCGAAGTGGCGGTGTGCGCTTCCCGTGTCGTTTGTGTTGTTTGGTTTTTTTGTTTTTGTGTGTTTTTTTTTTTTTTTTTTTTGCACTGGGCCCCGGTGGGTGGGTGCGTGTGTGTCGATTGCCGGCTGGCGAGAGGTGCGCCATCGGCGGGGTGGGTCGCCGGCACAAGTAGAGGCGGCGGCGTTGTTGCTGTTGTTGTGTGGTGTTTGTTTTGTTCGGCTGTGTCGGCGAGCTGTGTTGCGGTGCGTGTGAATGGTGGTGCAAAAGTGCTGGCGTTGGGGCTGCGACTGCGACGGCGGCGAGCCGCGGGCGCGCCATTGATAGTGATGTTGTGAACAGCGGCTGTGTACGGTAGTGGTGTTGTTGTAGCACGACGTGCATCCGGGCCGGCGCGGAAAGCGCAGTTGCGGGCGGTTGCCCTTCGGTGCCAGCCATGTCGCGTGAGCGGCGGGTTGCTCTGGTGTCGACACGTGGTGCTCTGGGTTGTTGTGTGGTGCCCTTTGGCCGGTGGGGGTGGTTCGCGTGTGTCTCGTTCGCGCTCGGTGTCTGGTCGTGGTCGTGGTCGTGCTGCTCCCCCGTCTGTCGGCGGTTTCCGACGTCGTCTGTACGTTTTTGTTCGTTTGCGGCGTGCCTGCCGACGTCGTCCCGTCGCGACCTTTCAACCGAAAGTGTGGCGCCCGAAGGTGAACGAACGTAACCCTGACCTCGGCGCTTTACGCTGAGCCGAGCGAACCGAACCGAACCTAACGTGTGGTGTGGCGAGGTGAGCTCAGCCTGTGAGCCCCTAACGTCTACGTAAGGTAAGCTGTCCGGCTCACGCCTCACGTTTGAACGCTTTTGTAACCTACGTTTGACGCTTCTTAACCTAGCACTGACCCCTTAACCTAACGTGTAACCTAACCTAACCTAACCTAACCTAACCTAACCTAACCTAACCTCTGACGCCTGACGTGTTTGAATGCTTAACCTAAGTTTGACGCTTAACCTAACCCAAGTCCCCTTAACCTAACCCACGTCCACCTAACCTAACCTAACGTAGACGTGTAAACGTAATGTGTAACGCGTAACGTGTAAGGTCGGCTGTCGTGTGTGCTTGACGGCAGATTGGGTTGGTCTGTAGATTCGGATTGCGGTTTGCCTCGGTCGAGGGGTTGGGTCGGAAGCGGCGAGGGGCGGCGGCGCCTGTTGCGCAGGCGGCGTCCGTTTGCGGCGGGCAATTGTTGAGAAACGGCTGTGAATGTTGGCGGGCGAGAGGAGGAGGACGGCGCGCGATGTGGCCCGACGGCTGCGGGCCGATCGGGAAACGGCGGGAGGGCGACGGAAGGCGATGGGGCGGCGGAGGCGCGTTTGCACGGCCGTCATCGCCGCACGCCTCGGCTTGTGTGGCTGTGGCGCCGGCCGCGCTGGCCGGGCTGCCGCGGCGACGGTGTGGGAGTTTTGCCGAAGGTTTGGCCATTGTGGCGGGTCGTCGGCTGGGGCTGTGGGGGCGGCATTTGGGCGGGGGCGGCGATTCTCGGCGGGCCGACCCAGGCTGTAGCGCGCGGTAGCTGCAGTTTGGCCGTGGTTTGCGGCGCTGCCGTGGCGACTGGTTGGCGACTGTGGTGTGGCTGTGTGTAGCCCCATCCTCGGTGGTTTGAAAGGCGCGGGCGGTTGTGGCGCAGGTTTGGGGCTGCTCCGCACAGGCTGTCGGACGTTGGGCGGTAGCAAGCGCGGGAGGCGCGGCGCGGCGGCGCGCAGAGTGGCGGCCGCTCTCTCGGCCGTCCGCGCCCGCCCGCGACACTGGCTGGGCCTTGTGATTCTCTGCTCTTGTGCTTGCGTGCCTGCCGTCCCGCTCGCTCTCGCTGTGTGTTACGCGCGTCGTCGAAATGGCAGATCAGGCGGCTACGAACGAGACTGCTGCGGCACCCGCCGCCACCGGCACTACGAAGAAGGCCAAGTCTGCGTCGTCTGCGAAGAAGCCGCGCGCCAAGCCTGCGCACCCGCGCACCTCTGAGATGGTGACGGCCGCCATCAAGAGTCTGAAGGAGCGCGGCGGGTCGTCGCTGCAGGCGATCAAGAAGTACATAGCCGCGCACTACAAGCTGGACGCGGAGAAGCTGGCGCCGTTTATCAAGAAGTACCTCAAGTCGGCCGTCGTGGCGGGCGAGCTGGTGCAGACGAAGGGGAAGGGCGCGTCCGGCTCGTTCAAGCTTGCCGGCGCCGGCGGCGGGGGGGCGGCCGAGGGCGGCAAGGCTCGTGCTGGCGGTGCCAAGAAGAAGCGCGCCGCTCCGGCCAGCAAGGAGAAGAAGGGCGCCCGTGCGGCCGGCGCAAAGAAGGCTGGTGGCGTGAAGGCGGCGACCGGTCGGAAGGCGGGCGCCGCCAAGAAGGCGTCTGCGGCGTCGGCCGCTCCCGCGGGTGCGAAGAAGGCGGCTGCGGCCAAGCCGGCCAAGGCCAAGTCGCCGTCGAAGGCGAAGAAGGCCGCCAAGGTTCCGACGAAGAAGCCGAAGGCGCCGCGCCCGAAGAAGGCGACGACGCCGTCTAAGGCGAAGGCTTCGCCCAAGAAGAAGAAGTAGAGTAGAGGAGAAAGAGATGGGAAAGGAAGGGTTTGGCGCTTGACTCCGTCGTCCCCACCCCCCGTCGTCGTCTAGTGGCGCGCAAGAGACGCGCGGCCCAAAACGGCCCTTCTCAGGGCCATCAAAGCACGTCGGGGAAGGTTTTGATTGTCGTGTTGCGTTTGGTGTGGGTGTCTGTCTGGCGTTTCTGTATGCCCGTGGGGATGCTGTTTGCGTGCCGTGGTGGTTGGATTGCGGGGGTCGGTGGCGGGTGTGGGCGGCGGTAGCGGTAAGCGGTGTTGTTGTTGTTGTTGTTGTCGTGGTTGATTGTCGCCGTGTTTGTTTTGTGGCGGCGGCCGACGGTTGGTTTTCTGTCACGTTGTTTTGTTTGAATACGTTGGTTGGCTTGCCTGCGTTCGTTCTTCTCGGATGTCTGTCTTGTCGAGTCGTGTCTGGTCTTTGTTTTGTTCCTTTGTGTGTGTGTGTGTTATGTTTTGCAACGGGGGGGCACGTTGAGATGCGGAAGGAGTCGGCGGGGATTTCGGTGGCGTGTAGAGCGAGCGAGCGCGCCTGCCTGGCCGTTGGCCGTCGGAGTGGAGTGCGGGTTTTTTTTGTTTTCGAAACGAAAGCGGCGGCCGGCCAGCCACCCGTGCGGTGTGACGTCGGCCGTTGGGTATTGTGCGCTTTGAGCGCCGGGGAGGGATGATGTGTGATTGTTGCGCGCTGCTAGCAGGCAGGCAGAGTGAGCGGGTGTGGCGGACGGACGGGAAGTGGTGGTTTTTGTTTTTGGGTTGCGGGGCGAGAGGCAGGCGACCGACAAAGTTTGCTCGCGACGGAGAGATGTTAGTGGCCCTGAAAAGGGCCGTTTTTGTTTGTGCGGTGCGGTGCCGCGGCGCGGTTTAGGCGCGCTCGCCGCGGATGCGGCGCGCGAGCTGGATGTCCTTGGGCATGATGGTGACGCGCTTGGCGTGGATTGCGCACAGGTTGGTGTCTTCGAAGAGGCCGACGAGGTAGGCCTCGCTGGCCTCCTGCAGGGCCATGACTGCGGAGCTCTGGAAGCGCAGGTCGGTCTTGAAGTCCTGGGCGATCTCGCGCACTAGGCGCTGGAATGGCAGCTTGCGGATGAGCAGCTCTGTGCTCTTCTGGTAGCGCCTGATTTCTCGCAGGGCGACGGTGCCCGGCCTGTAGCGGTGGGGCTTCTTGACGCCTCCGGTGGCGGGCGCGCTCTTCCTCGCCGCCTTGGTGGCGAGCTGTTTGCGCGGCGCCTTTCCGCCGGTGGACTTGCGGGCCGTTTGCTTTGTGCGGGCCATGGCGGTAGCGGTAGCGGTAGCGGAGCGGCGTGCGTGGAGGTTAGGTGCGGCGCGGCGTCCGGTGCTGCCTTGACAACGGGCCCGCGCGCCTCCGTGCTGCGCTTATATGCCCTC